>NC_091749.1:23133193-23433193 GCF_043380555.1 Nothobranchius furzeri
CCCCTGGATCGCTTGGGTGCGTACACTCGGCACAAATTGCGTCGGATGGTTTTATAAATAATATCTAGTTTATTCAACCACATAGTCAAACTGATTTTACAACCCAGACTTTACAAGCTCTCTCTCTCTGATACTAAAGGTTTTGCTAAAGCGTCTAGCTCACATTCCATCCTGTACAACCATTGTTTCCTTCATAGTTTGTAATGTATAATCATTTAGTTTAGGAAAATAGAATTAAATTCATTTTTATAAACTATATTCTTGACTCTGTCTGAATTGATGTGAAGTGTGTGTTCCCTGAATAATCAAACAACCTAAAGGAATATTAAGTCAAATATTCAAAGATCAATCATGTTGATGTTTCATATTTATATGGAATATCACATCTTATTGATTACTTATCACAAGTGCAGCTAATCCTCATTGCTACATATGAGACAGAAGGGAACTGCTTTGGCTTTTAATGACCTCGTAATCTAAACCAAACTTGGAACAATGTCCCAAAGAGAAAATGCACAGCAGGGTTTCTGGAGAAAACATTGGATCCCTTTGATTAAGGCCCACATTTTCTGTGGCTTCATTTCAGTAAGCTTCTGCAACATTGCAGCCTTTATTTATGTTTTGCCAAGGTCCTTTGGAGTTGGATCGCTCTGCAGATTTATAGTTTTCCCTTAAATTAATTTTAACAAAAGAAGGATCACATCAGGAAATTCATAATACATGAAAATAAGTCATAAGAGAGACTTCAATAACAAAACCAGATAAAATGCCACAGGAATTGAAACGAACCACCCACTACTAATTACAAGTGTCAAACTCCGATGAATTTATGCTTTAAGGAACTAATCCCTCTGGTTTGAGCTAGAGTCCCAGGGAGTAATGGAAGCTTCCAATCCTGTGCTTGTGGATACATCTAAAGAGAGGAGACGTGAGCAATGATGCAGAAATGACCCCACAGCTTTCACATGTTGGGAGTTCTAATGCTGATCCTATCTAAAAGGTTATTACATGGAATTACAGAACATCCAAATGCAGAGAACATGTGAGCGGAGCTGGCCGGTTCATGGGTCATGAGGGGTCAGGAGGGTCGCAGGAAGATCAGACTAAAGTTGGCAGCCTAGAAACAGAATGTCTATGAATCTATCTTTAATATTTAATAAAGCAATATTGTTACTATAATTTTATTGTATGTGTTATAGCATTGCAGAATGTTCTACAACTACTCTTAATTTCCTTTTGATAAATAAAGTATGTCTTAATTTGAACATCTGTTCACGTGTGACAGTACTACTCCTGCTGGTTTCATGTAGGTTCTGTTGGGGTTATTAGGAGCGAACAATTCGTAAGCTTTAACTTACTTTTGGATTCTTCAATAAATTCTGTAAATATGGAACTATTTACTGATTTATTAATTAATTAAGATATTCTTAGATATCTTCGGGGCACCACCCTTTAATTAGAAAGGGAAATGAATCCAAAACTCTTATCAGTCTTTCTTGAAGTTCGTAGAATCCTCGGAGCAGAGACTTCTCTTCGACACAACAAAGCTACTGGACACAAAAATCTGAATTTTATAACATTTAATTAACAATTTGTCAAATGAATAAACAGTGGAATAGATGAATAATAACCGTGTGATATGATTGAAGATGGATGTGTTTGCATGTGATGGAGGATGTATGAATGGGGTCCTTTGTTCTCACAAAGGAGTAGTGTGTGTGTGTGTGTGTGTGTGTGTGTGTGTGTGTGTGTGCGTGTGTATGGATTCAAAATGGAGTCTTGAATACAAGATGGCTGACCCCTTTGTCTGGCTAAAGTGTGGGTGGCAACTTGCACTTTAACTTCCAAAGCACTTAGAATCAGTAGTAACTTAACCTTAAATCACTCAAAATATTTCAAAAGATCATGAAACAACACAAAAGATTAATCACAAATTAATATATTTTAGTTTCAGCCTGGCCATGACAGAAACCATTTTAAGATACCAAACAATGATCAATAAGCAGTTTATTCTTTCAAAATGACCCGACGGACGTGTTTGGGACGAAAGAGGAAAACACGAAGCTACTTTTTAAGCAATAGCGCGGTTTTATTGCTTATTCTGGACTATAGAGTTAACGGAAGAAGAAGGAGAGAGAGAAAGAGATGAGTTGCTGATCACCAGAAGAGCGAGGCGTCCCTCCCTCTTTGATTTGACGGTTCTCCGTGTTTCTCCGCAGCTTTCGGCGTCGTCCGTCGGTTTGATGCTTTCTCCGTTGTTTGGCGTTCACGAGTGTTTCTCCACGGGCTCCGCAGTTCTGTCCTCAAACATCAGCTGGAGGGGAGCAGAAACGAGCAGATCTGATGGGCTTGCAGTTTAGTTTCCAGCAGTTCCGTGGGCTCAACTTGGGCACTTAGAGCTTCCGCGTGCTCAAGGGAGTCGGAGCGTTGACAAGCGTGTCCTTACCGCCAGGTATCCTGGGCAAAAGAACGAGGTTTCTTTGTCTCTGCTGAAGATTTATGGTCTTAGTTTGCGGGAAAAGCTCCACGGCTTCCCGCACATGCGCAGAACGTGTTTCTGGTACTAGGCGGTGACGTCATCACAATGCTTCCGTGTGCAAAGCATCATGGGAAATGAAGTTTCTTGGCGCTGATGTGATTATTTGCTTTTCAGAGCAATTTAAGCACAGTCATTTTGGAGAAAATCACTGCATAGTAATTTCCTCATGAGGTCAGACCCTCAACAGTTCAAACTCAAAATGTTCTGTCCCACCTCTTATAGAACATGGGCCTCTGTAGAAGCACGCTTTTGGAGCCTAAGTCAAGACTTCTTACCATTCTTGAGCGGGCCTGCAGTGTGTTGGGAACAGCAAGGAGGCTGTGGCCTTCAACGAGCACCATTTTTATGATGGGTGTGATGCTCAGCATCGTGGTGCCCAGGCTCCAGGAGCACAACCCAGTAGAACAAGTCCTTCTGGTTTTGTGGTACAGCTCTGTTACCGTACCCTACCACTTTATTTGTTAAGCTCTTTTACCACAGCATTGCAGCTGACCAAAGAGCTGCACACTAAAAACAGGCTAAATAATTACTGTACATGGATAATACAGTTAAGAGTAACGGAATAAAAACCAAACAGGTAATTAAAACCATGAAACACACAAATGTAAAATTACAATCAAGATGGAAGGGAGAAAAACCTGTAGACGTAATACTAGAACTGGGTTTAGGAGTTAAAAGCCAAGGAGAAGAAGTGCGTTTTCAGACTAGATATGAAAGGCGATTGAAGGCACTTGCCAAACCTGGAGGGGCAGAGAGTTCCAGAGTTTCAGAGCACATACAGAGAAGGCCCTTTGACTCTGGGTCTTGTCTGATACAGTGAATGAATGAATGGATTTGTTGTTTAGGTAGTGACATTCCTTTCATGTTTGTCAACTCTAGTCTATATAACAAACAAATAATAACTATCAAACTGTTTATCCGAGTGTCTAATCCTTCTCCATCAGGTCCTCCACCCTCTGGTCAGCAGGCAGAAAGCCCACAGCAGGAGGAGGCCACCACGATGAAGAGGAGTGATAAGTACCTGCCAGTCCCTGCAGAGGAAAAGAAGCTGGATGAAGACTTCAGCTCCAAGCCAAGGATCAATGAGTCCATTGTAAGATGATTAATGTTCCCTCTGGTTGTGATGTGCAGTCTGGAGATTTCTAAATCTCATGAGAAGGTTCAGAGACTTAGAAACTCAGATCCAACGTTTAATTATTTGTGGTTTGATGTCTGGGTTGGGTCGTTATCTGCTCCGTTTCTTGTCCAGGCCAAAGACCTTATGAGGTGTTCTTGCAGGAGTTGCATACACGCACACGCACACACACACACACACACACACACACACACACACACACGCACGCACACGCACACGCACGCACACACACACACACACACACACACACACACACACACACACACACAGGCCCCTGCACAGTGGTGTGGGACCATAACACCAGCAGGACTGAAGACCTCAGACAGGTTCTGTAGTGGAGCAGGAGGCTCTTTATGGGCCATTCCCATCTGTACCTGGTCGGCCCGGCCCAGATAGCATAGCTTGCTTACATATCTTGGTGGCCTGCCTTTTTTCTGGGTGCAACGAGACTGTTTTTCAGCCCTCTTTCTGAGGTGGTCTGCTTCAGGCTGACCAGGACCAACACACCCACTGCTGAAAGCAAATTCACACCTTCCATTAGAGCAAGCCTCTGATTGGCGGGTAGAATCAGCCCGCATGGGCTTAAGGCATTCTCAATTCATTATCATGCTGATTACCTAGAAGCTGAAAATGTATCTGACTGCATTCCTTGCATACCTAAGCAAGGATGTGTGGAATCAACCGGGCCAGGCTGGAGCTATCCGGGCAGGGCCGACCAGGTACAGATGGGAATGGCCCATTAGTTTTAAAGAGCAAGTAGCACCTAAATTAACCTCTTTTTTTTGCTGATAACTTGTAAAGATTAGTGTCTAGTAGTGCTGTACACATGTATAGTCATTATTTTGGCAGTTTAGTGCATTTTGGTTAAATATAATATTTCAGCCCCAAACCGTAATCTTCAGGTTAGATTCAGCCACAGCTGATGGCTGTAGAGCTGCAGGGTGACATATCTGCCGTACTACGTGGCGGCACTGCATAGTCTCCTGCTGAGTCTAGCCACATCTCCACCTGACTCAACCACTCACCTAACACGTATGACATGTTTGCATTCGGAGTCGCTCGCCTCCTTAAGAAAAATGTCCCCTCCCCTTTTTTCTAATGAAGGGGGTGAACAGGAAGTCCTCCTTCCTGCAGTCAGTTTCTGTGTCTGCTCTTCTCCTGAATAGTGAGTCTGTTAACGACTCTTTTTTTCTGACTGAGAAACTCCGAGAGCACAGGCAGGAGGCTTGAAGGAGGTGCTGCTAGTCATTGCCCCAGTGCCGCTGTCTCAGTCCTCCGGGCAACGCCTTTATCCCAGGTATTTTTCTAACTGGAAGTCTGGTTGAAAAAAGTCTCCACCCATGCCTGACTCACACTAAAACCATGCACACAGAAGCATTTCATGTAATTACAAGATAACTCAATTAGTTCCATTTAGTAATGGGCGATTATGGCCTAACATTTGTACTGTGATAAACTTTGCTGTAACTATATATATATATATATATATATATATATATATATATATATATATATATATTAGTGGTGGGCATAGATTAATTTTTTTATCTAGATTAATCTCACTGTAATCTTGGAATTAATCTAGATTAATCTAGATTAAAATGGCTCATTCAAATTCTGCCAAAGGCATATTTGTGTGCTACCTAGATAGGGAATAAAAGCAGGTCTTTGAGAATAGAGGCATATTTCTTGTTTCAAAAATGCATCACAGACTGATAAAGCAGTTTTACTACGATAACTGATGATGAAAATAAATAATGATCAATAAGTATTTGTGTTTAATAGCTGTTTATTCAGTTCAACAAATTCTGCACTGAAGGTCTACAGAATAGGTCATGATTAACTATTTACAGTCAGTAGCATTTGGTGAATCAGTCCAAGCTCTATTTCTCCTTCTTCCACCATTCACTCAAGCAGACCAGCTTGTTCACATTGTCTGGTGACATACTAGATCTTCTCTTCTGCACAATATGGCCTGCTAAAGAAAAAAGTCTCACATGGGACAGTTGTGGCAGGAGTCCCCAAATATTTGCGGGCAATGTGGGCCATCTTATCATACACAGCAGTGTGTTCCGACCACCACTTCAGTGGACACTGATCTAAATTGGCACTGGGCTCTACCTTGTACCTCTCCACAGTGTTGTCTACTGGTGTCTCCTCATCTGAATCTGAGTCTGATCCCATTAGTAGAAGGGCTCTTTTCTTCTTGGGTGGCTAGGGTTCTCCTCCCTGAGTGGCTTCAGAGTAGATTCTTGTCCCTTCACCAACTCACGTAGCGTTACCCACACGGGCTCCCTCTCTGCTCTGGGCAAGCACTTGAGGTCCTTAAATCGTGGATCTAAGGCAGTCGCCACCTTTAATAAATAAAACATAATAATTATTATTGATGAAAATTTCACTTTCCAACCTCCATATTTGTTCATAACTCATTCATCTATTCATTTGACCAATCTACTAGATGGCTTTCATTTCCACTGCGCAGACCGCAAGAGCGATCTCTCTGGCAAAACCAAAAGGTGTAGGTGTCTGTTATACTAACAACAGTTGGTTTGGTGCTCTGATGTGACTGTAACCTCCCAGCACTCTTCTCCTGATTCAGAATGCCTACTCTTCAACTGTAACCCTTTGTACTCTCCCCGTGATTTCTCCTAATTTATTCTGGCCACGTCTACATCCTGCCGAGCGCAGACGTGCACGCAGCGCAGCGTGCACTTGTGGATAAAATTTTGTGTGTGGAGCAAAAACATTGTGATTCCAGCATTGTTCCATCACTCACCAGACTGTATTTCAATAACGACAAACCATGGCCAAACTCAGTCAGCTCAAGATGGAGAAGGAGATTGCATTTAAAAACAAAGACACAGAAAGCTACAAAAGAGGTGAAATACAGGTTCAGCAGGGAGGTGAAAATGCTAAATCAAGGTACTCCGAGAGGCTGAAAGAACAATTCTCAGCTAACGACTCAACTTTTGTGTGGAAAGGGCGCTTAGGCAAATCACTGCCAAGCCAAATAAACCCACTCAACAGAGGACCTATAGTCAACAGGCCAAACAAGTTCTAATCAGTGTCTGTAGAAATAGAGTTTGGCTGCCGCTATGATGGCCCAACAGCCAACCAGGACATCGCCCATCCACTGAAAGAAACTGTGCAGCTGTGCCCAGTCTTTACAGAGACTATGTATATATGTATTGGTAGCTTCTGCTTGTTAAGCAACAACAACAGAACAGTAAGTAAGTAAGTAAAAGTTTATTTATATAGCGCCTTTCACAGATATAAATCACAAAGCGCTGTACAACATGATAAAGATCAGGGCAAATACCTCTAACCAATAAAAACATCAGAAAAACAATAGAGCACAAGCAACAACATAAAGCTATGGTTTATGGGCTTCACCCTCCCATATTCCAGCCAAAATTGACAAAGCTCTTCAGATGAGAAGTGAAGCATCTTCAAAAAAAAAAACAAATAAGTTCACATACCTTCATTTGAACCCCTTTAGATCATAATGGTCAAATAATGGAAGAGGATGATATACCTTAAGCCATTCCAGGTTTATGTTCACCCTTCACTGGTTGAGGTCCTTGGTGAAGGCAGCCTTGAATTGCACACTATAGGCAGGATCATCATCTGATATCTTCATTGCGTGCTGGAGGTGGCACAGGGCAGGTAGAACCACAGAGCAGGATACGTAGTTTTCCCCACCAAGCAGCTCAGTGATGTACCCACACACACACACACACACACACACACACACACACACACACACACAGAGAGAGAGAGAGAGAGAGAGAGAGAGAGAGAGAGAGAGAGAGAGAGAGAGAGAGAGAGAGAGAGAGAGAGAGAGAGAGAGAGAGAGAGAGAGAGAGAGAGAGAGAGAGAGAGAGAGAGAGAGAGAGAGAGAGAGAGAGAGAGAGAGAGAGAGAGAGAGAGAGAGAGAGAGAGAGAGAGAGAGAGAGAGAGAGAGAGAGAGAGAGAGAGAGAAAATTAATGATCAATTCATTTGACTACGATTACACATTTTTTAAATTCTTAATCACATTACATTTAAGGGCAGGGGGTTCTTAGATACAAAAGTGACATTTCAAAGCACTTGTATGCCAATTCATGAACATGTTATCTTTGTAGACCATACCTGCATGGCTCCAGCATTTTCTCCAGCTTTGCCAGCTTCTCATATTCCGCATTTGTTGGGAGGGCAAGATTGTGCTTCTGCTGAGACAGCGTTGTGTGCAGTGCGTCTCTGTTTCGCCTCACGCGTTTGACCATCTCAAGGGTGGAATTCCACCGTGTTGGAACATCTTGCACAAGTTGTTCCTGTTCTTGTCCAAGGGAGGCTTGCTGGGCATTCAGCTCGTCTGAGTTTGCTGGACTGTGTTTGAAATGTCCGACCACTTTACAGCACTTGACCAGAAAGCCATCAAAACCCCTTTCCCGAAGTGACACTACTATAGCTCTCTGAATAACATGTGCAACGCAGGGCAAATGCTCGAATGGCAGTATCCTCCCTGCTTCCACCCTATTACGAGCGCTGTCTGTTCCAATAGTGCTGGTTTTGTCAGCTATCCCCCACTGATTAGCAACGTCAAGAAACTGCCTGGCACATGCGTCTGCAAATTGGCGCTCCTCTGTTTTCATCACACCTAATGGTCAAACAAAGATCAGAATAAGTTCACAAGCAGTAAACAACTAGCTATCATTAAGAAGCAAACATAATGTGGTGGTAATTCATGGTGTTGTGCTAATTAATAAGTAGGGTAATTAAATTATACAACAGTTAGTTCTAACCAAGTAATTTGATTGGACAAGAGACATTCCTTGAGTGCTGATATTGGAGTACAACAGCACTGGGACATTTTACAGACAATATCAGGCGTTCTAATGTTATGTTGTGTTATTTTTGTGTTGCCTGGCAACAGCTTTCCAGTTGGAACTATTTGTGTTGGCGGAGCTAAATAAATGATTGAATAAACTAACAAATTATAATCTTATGTCGCTTATTATTGTTAAATAAGACATTTTGCTCTTAGAACTGTTGTATAAAAGCAATATCACTCGAGAGGGAGTGTGTCAGACTGGCCAGCTGGAATACAAGGAGTTGAGCTTGTAGAAAGCGTGGTTTCACAGACGCGGAAGTGGTAGCATCGGTGAAACGCCGGCTCGCGGTTTGATAAAGGAATCCCCGAGCGTCAATGAAGTGACACGGAGATGCTGGGTTTTCCAGAGGTAAGTGAGAGCACTTGCTGTGAGCTGATAATTCGTAGGATGGATAAGTTGATTGGAAACTCTGTTCATGGATCTGAAGAAACGGTGAGCTGGGGAGGCGACTTCCATATATAGTCGCGGATAGTGACGTAGGTGTGACGTGGAGGGAATCCCCGCGAGGAGCATGCTGGGAGTTGTGGTCCGGGGTGGAGACCGGCTAGCTGGAAGAGGCTGGTTTGGGGACTTTGGCTCTGACAGAGTGCTGTTGTGCACTGGTGTGATTATTTACGTATTAATTATATGAATCACACAAATGCAAATATTCAGCACAACAGCACCCCCTCTCACATGATAATGGCTATTTATGAAATTTAAAATGACAGCCTACCTAAAGCAAAGGAGTGAAATTCCCAGCTGGCATCGATGAGGTGTGCAGTAACACAAAGATAGTTATCATTATTGACAGATGTCCAGTGGTCCCCAGTCAGTGCCACACAAGTTGCCTCCACCAACTTCTCATCTTTCGTGGCTTTCTCTGTTGCATGCTGGTCATGTATTCTCCTCACGATTGTTCGCCTCGCAGGTAGTTTGTAGGATGAGTCACCTGTGGCCGCCTGGAGAACAAGCTCGAGCCCATCATCTTCGACCACGCTGATGGGTCGGCAGCTCGCGGCAATCCACTGAGCAAGGAGATTAGTGAGCTTACTTGATAGAGCTGCACTGATGGGCTTGCCTCGGTTGCACTCAAACATAGTAGTTTGACGAAAACTCTTCCCCTGCGCAACACTTGGCCCAGCATCTTCCAACTTAGCTAAGGGATGCTTTGCGTTTAGGTGGTACTTGAGACAGGAAGAACTTCTACAGTAAACAAATTCCGCATTGCACAAGGTGCAAACAACTTTATTCTTGTCAAGGTTTCCATTGGGAAGCTTCTTAAAAATAAATTTTCCCTGGAGCAAACCCAGCAGCTTCATAGGTGCATCCATGTCGGCACGTCACGTTTGAAGATTCCTCTGGCATTAAAGATGTTCTCTTTCGCGCATATACATCCACGCCTTATATGTCGATGATCCGCGCCAACCAGGTATCCATCCGCGCAATGTGAAGAATAGATTAACGGCGTCTTTTTTTATCACGCGATAAGAGTCTAGCTTTGCCGCAGCACGTTAACGCCGATAACGGCCCACCCTAATAATATATATCCATCCATCCATTTTCTTCCGCTTATCCGTAGTCGGGTTGCAGGGACAGCAGCCTAAGTCAAGAGGCCCAGACTTCCCTCTCCCCAGCCACTTGAGCCAGCACTTGTGGGGGAATCCCAAGGCGTTCCCTGGTCAGGTGAGAAACATAAGGCGTGTTTCATCTACAAGAACTTCTGGGTAGATTTACAGGAACCTCCCCACATGCGCGTGTCTCCACCTGAGCGGGCCGTCCGAACGGCCGTTTTCAGGAATCTTCTGAGTACCTGCTCTGGAGTAGGTACTCAGAACGGCCCGGTGGAGTAGCTGAGCGGAACCTTTGGTTAACTCACGCTGATTGGTTGTAACTTAGTAGGAAATTACATCAGCAGCTGTCCAAAACAACCGGCAGCAGTAAAATTTGAAGAGTAGCTGGTGAAGCAGAATGAAAGCCAAAACAAAAACAAAAAAAGCACAGATCGCACTTAAAATTTAACTCCTGACACCGGAAATCTCGGTGGAATGTCCCCACAGCTGTTGGGGAAAATGGGGAAGCGGGTCTACTCTGAGCCCCTCCCAGATGACCGAGTTTTTCACCCTAACAATATATATATTGTGATATGTTCTTTTCAAACTCCCATACCAGATGAATTACAGCAGAACAGCTAATTCTGAAAAGTATAGCATGCCATTTAAATAAGAACAGGTCTTCTAAATTACAAAAAAGAAACACAAATATGTTCGGGAAACCACAGAATCTCTTCTCCTCTAGCATATCTGCTACTTACCACATGGTCAGATTTATGGTGGTTTTTTCCTCCTGAAGGAATGATTTTAAGCTTGCTAAACTTCCAGCCAGGGAGGAGCCTAAATTCATAAGGTGATGACGAGCAGGTTTGTGGAGTAAGGGCTCCCACTTATGACGTGACTAGGAAGGCTTGCTCAGAAAAGGAAATGTTCTCTCCCCTTTTTACACTTTCTAATTTGCAAATAGAGTAGATCACACATGGCTTTGGCATTTAGGTGTGCTACTTTTGATCACCCAAACTGTCTTTATTCAACAGCAACAAGGAAAATGTTGGTTTAGAGTCTTTATCTCCTTTAATGTTCAAAACTTGTTTAGATAAATACATAATGTCTCAAATAGTTTTTAAATTTGCGCAACAAGACAATTCTCTTATGAATAAATCTAAAATACAACTAAATGAGGTGAAAACGCTAAATTCTAAATTGTTTGGGTTTTTAAGTAAAAAAAATATAAAAACTGAAATAATATTGATACACTTTTCCAAACCGATTATTGAAGCCCTTAACGCAGAGAATGAGCTGATCAGAAAGGCCAGGTCCCTGATCGTCGTCTCCTGACGCGCTGGGGCGTCCCGATTCATCATATATTTGAGGCGTGGTCACCATAGACTGTACATACTGGACAAACGGATTCCATTGGCTTCAATAACACGTTTGTTGTCTATAATGGGAGGTGGCCACCACCGCCATTTTGACCGTGTCACAGGTTCCGTCCAGCCCAGACAATTCCATAAAAGGGAAGAGAGGAGGCGCTGAGGGTGTGGCTGTAAGGCTGGGCTCGAGTGACGACACCCAGGCGAACTAGCTACGAGCTAACCTGAAGCTAACATGGCTAACCCAAAGCTAAAGCGGAGGTGGGAGCCGAGCTAACGGATGTAGCCACCTAGCTTCAACCCAACCGGAGCTAACTGGAACACCCATCGACCTGAACCTCACACGGAGTTTAGGTGGAGGTTTTCTGCGCCTGTTCGTGAGAAGTACCTGTATTAAAAAAGTTTTAAATCGGTAAGTTTATAATTTATTTCCGTAATGAATACATTTTGCTTTGAGCAAGTTTTCAGTACAGTTTTTTTCGGCGCTATCACTCCTGAGTCGCACCAGCCATTAAATGTATCATGAAGAAGAGAAAATATATTTAAGTCGTATTTTGGGGGGACATTTTATTATCTTTCTTACAAAATCCGAGACCAAGCGTTTCACATTGCAACACAAGCACCGGTAACCATAACAGAATGAACAGCCAGCAGAGGAGAGGATGGCGGTGTTTCAAACCCTCCCGGCCGGCGTGTAGAGCTCATTCCTGGGCTGGAGCCGGCCCTCAGCACCCCGCCACAGGCTCTAACAGATGCTGGCGGTGTTTCATATATTTCCAAAACGTAATACTTGTTTGTATCTTGTACAGCCAACTAGCCTTTATTCTGGACTCAGTACAATTTACCAAAAGTAAAGAGACATTATACAGATGAAGTAAGCACAAGATAACTTACTGGAAGACACAGAGTTATCATCAGAACCAGAACAAGAGAGCCTGATAACAGTCATGTGAAAATAAGTTAAAAAGTATGTATGTATAATAGTAATAAAAATATATTAGAATTAGTGTAACTCACTGTGATCCAAACAAATCAGCCATAGCTGATTAGTAAATATGACATGAGGTCTGGGAGTTTTTAAGTTTCATTCTTTTATTACATTTTTTTCTTAGATCTATTAAAAGGTCACCATGGCAGCCTGTGTGTCAACGTCAGCTACACAAAGCAGCAAGTGTAAGTACCAAGTACTTGTCTTGACCACTTCATGAATGGTTTTGTACTTTAAACAGCTAGGCCAAACCTGTTATTTTTTCCTCCATAGCCATTTGGATCATTGGAGACAGCTGAGTGAGGTGTGGTGCCCAGAGAGCTGCAGAGACAACCTTGGCCTCCCTGACGTCTGTGTCTCTTGGTTTGGTTGGGGCGGACCATCGACATACATACATGTGCCGACACTTTGCGCCCTGTTTTATAAACTGTAGTGTTAAAAATAAATGTTTTTGCTCAATTACTGGAATTTCTTTGGTTGAGACAAAAGTGAGGAATAATCATTTACAAGTTATTTGTACAACAGGCCCATTTTAAATCCCAACAGTTTCTTAGCAGACAATAGAAATGTGTTCTTTACTAACTTTACTTGGTTTGAAAATCTTACTAAAATAAACTTGAGTGCCGTATTGCAAAACCCAATCATACTTGTTATGTAAACATTAGCTTTGTAGATATTTTTTACAGATATATATTTGTGTGCAACAAAAACCAAACTTAAATAATTTGTCATTCTTTATTGAAAAACAACAAATACAGGTATACAGAAGTGTGGGAAAATGATCATGTGAAAGTATTGCACTATAAATGAAGTGAGATGAGATGAAGGTGAGATGAAGGTGGACGCCAGCGGGCTGGACGCCGGACGAAGAAACCTGGAGACGGATCGCTCAGACAGGAAGGGAAGAGCTTCCTCTTACCTTGATGGAATTAAAGTTAGCAGTCGTCTGAACGCCCAACCGTACGGTCTGAGGTCAAAGGTCACAGGAAACACACCAGTCAGCAGTCATACAGATGCATAAAGATAACTGTAGCCATGGCAACCAGCTGACATGTCCCCACTTTCACCAGCACCTGGTGCCTGCCGGGTCACCTGAATTCCTGTGTGATGTCAGCACGGTCGGCCTGTGACTGCTGCCATCAGAGGTGACCTCTGATCAGCTGAATGAACTCACCTTCCAGGGTGACGCCGTGTTAGAGTCGGCTTCATCCTGTAAACAAACAAACAAACAAATGAGTGGTAACATAAACACCACGTCTGGTTCTGGTGGAGGCGGAGGACAACATGCACCTTTCCAGGAGCAGAACCCAGATGTTCTTGTTGCTACAAACAGAGACAAGCAGAGTTAAACCAGGAAGTGAGAGGGACCAGCTGCTGCAGACAGGTGACGCTCACCTGAGCCTGAACCATAGGAGCCTCCTCAGCCATCAGACCTTCTGACTCCAGTTCAGATGCCACCTTGGTGATGTCCCTCAGGCGGGACTCGTTGGCCTTCAGGTCCTGCAGGACAAAAGCACCTGCTGATTATCTTGTTGCGTTCGGGTTAACAGGTCTGGTGTTAGAACGTGGTGGATAAGATTGTTCTGACGGGCCGAGGGTTCTGAACTCACCCTGCAGGACTGGGCCTGCTCCTTCAGGGCCTGGATGCTGCTGCCGTAAGCCGACAGGTCCGACATCAGGGCCTCGTGCTTCTTCAGGAGATCCTGTGGAGCAGAACATCAGAACCTTCAGCTCGTCTGACACAAGTGGAGCTTTCTCGCAGCGATGGTCCAATCGGATCCGCCACCGTAAAACAAACCCTGCTCAGTTCACCGCAGACGTAGCTCTGCGGGTGTTTAGTGGAAAAGCGTGAGCCTTCTGCCGGCTGCCACGTGTCATGGCTGCTCTGCAGCGGGAACACACATCACAGCTTGTAAACCGTTTGAAATAAGAGCGACGGGAACACGTTTGTCATCACTTCCTGTGCGAGGCCAGCACTTCTACCCCTAACCCATGAGACGCTCAAACGAGCAACGACGTCTGGTAGACAACCGAATGAAATGACAAATACAGAAACACTAATTATGAAGGACTGGAAAGCGAGCAAAGAAAAGCGATTGGAGTTTCTCAGGAAGGGACTTCCATACCTCGGCCAAGTCCTCGTCTTTCCCTTAGTCTGGACTTCCAACGATGGGCTCCTTCTCCCTCATCCAGGACTCGGCCTCATTAGCATCCCCAAAGTACTGCCGGGCCTGCAGAGAGTCCTCCAGGTCCTGCCTCCTCTGGGACGCCTTGGCCTTCAGCGTGTCCCAACGTCCATGAAGCTCCCACAGTTTAGTCTTCACTTCCTCACCAGCGAAGTGACCTGGACCCAAAAAAAGTGAGCCAGAACCTGCAGACACCTCAGAAACATGTCAGGACCAGACCTGCTCTACCTTCTTCCACCATGGTCTCTCCTTTCTGGGTGACAGCCTTGATGCGAGGTTCATGACCTGTGATCTCAGCCTGCAGAGCCTGGTGCTTCTTCAGCAGGTTCTGGACACCAATCAGGTCCTTCCCTGAGGACACATGTTAGAGTTCAGCATTATGCAGTAGACAGACCAGTTTAACCCAGGGGTTTCTTTCTTCTACAATCTGCTCTTTAACTGTATTATTTCCTGCTATTTCAGCTGTTTACTTTATTTTTTCTCTAAGTGTTTTTCTCCCCAGAAGAAGCTACAATGACGTTCTGCTGAGCTGTGGTGGCCTCATGGAGGGGGCCATCAGCTAGCACACTGCTGCTAACCACTTAAACATTCTCCCTCTCCTGATGGTAACATTTTACTTTCTTTGATGTTGGATGTGGTGCTACTAGTTTACCCGTTTAATTATAGATTCACTAGGATAAATACAATAAAGTTTATCTCTCACCAAATAGAATATTTACTGTGGCGAGCCCGTGAAGAGGTGTAGGAGAATGTGACAAATTTGTCTGTTAAAAAGTCTGTTTTGTACAAAAAACACAATATCATCACACTATTTTGGACCGATACATGACGGTCAGGTCCGGCTTGGGGAGAAAATATGACACGTCTTTCAGGATGGACTTCATCTTTGGTAGCTGGCGAAGCCGGGAAAAGCAGGATCTAACCACCTGGCTAATGTGTGAGTCCATCCGCATCTCTGGGTCCAAAACCACCCCCAGGTTAGTGATGGTTGGCTTCACTAAGCTGCAAAAACAGGGTTGCAGGACAGGACTAACTGCAGTGGGAGAGGGAGGAACAAATATTCCAGTTATAAATATTAAATATTTGAACAAATAAATATTTTTTAAAAGGAAGAAACTGATGATGACTTTAAGATTAGAGGAATGTTCTAGAACGGGTCTGGAACCAACGATGGCCCTTTGGATCAAATTTGGATTAAAAAAATAGCTCATGATTTTATTTATGGATGGAATAAAAATACAGGTTTTAAGCATCTTCTCAGTATCTTCATGTTGCACGACTTTCCACAGCAGAAGGACACAAAAACTGCCAGAATTATGATAAGAAAGATTTACGTTTTAATCTCAGAATCCCAACTTTTCCCAGAATCTTCACATTATTCTATGAATTCAGAGAAAATATACATTTTTCAGAGGTCTCGCTCCCCTGTTGTGGATATTTCTCAAAATTCAACCATTTTTTCTTTTCAAAAGCTTTAGTAAGAGTTTGGACTCTAAACAAGTTTTACTTTGCAGACTGCTTGTCTACACCTTCATCAGATCTGCTCATAATAAAACATTTGGGTTATATTTAATGCCCAGGAAGATGCTCTTCCTGGGCATTAAGTTATCAAAAACAGATAAAAGTATTTTTTACCATAATTTTAACTGCTATCAGCTGATAAAAATAATAAAAAACAGCCTGATCATTAAAGGGGTGTAAGTGAAACCGCGCAGATCACACAAACCATCATGCTGTCTATATGACTTTGAAAATATAAAGTTTAATTACAGTTTGATTTATTTGACATCTGTATAATGTTTATTATTTTGTTTTTTCCCCCTAAATGCCTAACGTTTTAGTTTTACATGAATATTAGTCATTCATCACAATACATAAAGTTACAGATTTTAAATTTTAGTAGGGGAAGACTGCAGGAGGGAGCGGTAAAATACAGAAATCCCCAGCAAAAACAAGAAACTTTACGAGTCTGATGAAACCCGCTGGAGTTCCTTCAGCAGGCCTGGTGGCAGCTACAACGACCCAGTGGCTGTGCTTGGTCAATGTTATCGAGCTCAGTCCGGCTCGGCCGTGAACGAGCCGAGGCGACATCCTGCTCTGCTTAAGAAGAGGTGTTATTTTCCGCTTCAGAAGAAGCGTCCGTGTTTTACGCTTTCTCAGAGACATGTCACGTTGCTAAGTTGTTAGCGCCGCGCGCTAACATGTCAATAGTGCAGCATAGCCTGCTGGAGGTTTTAAGGGTTCAGATGAAAACACCCTACCACTCAGACTGCTTACACATCGATATTAAGTTGTCGCTGTTGCGCTCACGCCGTAATACAGTATTAGATGCGGTTAAAGTCAGACATGAAAAACTCCACGATCGGTCAGACCGCGCAGCAGCTAGGCGCAGCAAGTAGGCGCCGGATCGGTCAGGCTGCCCGGCCTGACCGCTGGGGATTACCGGATGGAAGAATGGACACAGAAGTCTCCCTCTTAGCGCTCCGTCATATTTCCACCCATTTTTATCTTAAATGCACTGGGTTTTACCCTA
The DNA here is from genome assembly GCF_043380555.1 of Nothobranchius furzeri. NCBI lineage: Eukaryota > Metazoa > Chordata > Actinopteri > Cyprinodontiformes > Nothobranchiidae > Nothobranchius > Nothobranchius furzeri. Next base: position 23,150,355 of record NC_091749.1, read on the forward strand.
TTACCCATCTAAATATGCCCTATTAATTATTTTACCATATTTTACATTTAAATTTCATGGTTAAACAGTACATGCTACATGTTAAACTGATAGTTAGCTAGCTACTTCGGTAAACTCAGCTAGTTTAAAGGTGGCAGTGACATAAAATACGAATATAGATTTTAACTTACCAAAAAAAATGAAGTGGAGACTCCTTGGACGCTCTATTAGTGCAATTAATACCACTGCAAGTCATTTTGTCCAACAATTGCACCAATAATATCCAAAGAAGAATACACAAACACAGAGACTCAAAATGCCGGAGCAGTTTCCAAGCCAGACCGAGGCTGTACTGAGGCCTTTCCACGGAGCTAGCTCTGTGGTCACGTGGGTCTGAGGCGGCGGTCACGTGTGTCGGATGCTCATTAATTATACAGAATTTTAGGCTTTCAATACACTTAAACAGAAGAGTGAGAAAAAAATTCACCCCCCTCAGAGTTGTCATGAGTATAAACTAGATAATTTAGACAAAAACATGTTTTGGTACCAGGCTGTAAACATGTTTATTTCTGCTGTGAAATCGGCATTTTTAACATGGGAGTCAATGAGGATTTGCTCGCTTCTGGCACCAGCCCCCAGCGGATGAGGGTGGAACTGCAATTTTTCTTACTTCCGGGATGGGACCATTTTTAGAGCGGCATTGTGGGGGCTTGGTGGTCACACGCGTAATAGTTTGACGCCTTGGGTGTGAGAATGTGTTGCCAGAGGAAGCAGATAAATGGCAAACAAAAGAGGACCAAGGATCGATCCCTGCAGGACCCCCCAGCGGAGCCCCTCCCAAGAGGAAGAAACACAGAATGTCCTTTTGTGGAGATATGATCTAAACCAATCTAGAGCAGACCCTTTGATCCCAACCCATCGTTCCAAGGGATCAAGCAGAATCGCGTGGTCATCCGTGTCAAAAGCTGCCGTCAGATCTAACAGAAGCACCACAGATGTACCCTGATTAGGGTTGGGTACCTTTGACATTTGAATCTATGTGGTACTAATTCCCGGTACCTACAAATCGATACCGATACTTAACGGTACCAATTTTCGATACTTTTGCGTGTTTATTATTTTAATTCTCTTTTATAATTAAATATATATTTTTCTCAATATTTAACAATATTTGATATATATCACGATTAATAACATTCAACTGTTTGTATTTTAACATCGTCCTTGTAGTTTTATAAGCTGATAATTAAACTGAAGCAAACATCTTTACTGTGAACTAAATTTACTGTGTATCTTCATTCCTTTTGCCGTCTTTTTTCATTTGATTTTTCCTACTGGGAAGTTAGAATTTCCGAGGAGAAAGCGAACGCACCATTAGCTGATAACAACGGTGGCAACGGAAGCTAAAAAATCAAGCTAACATTATCTTAAACATTTTATTTACCTACCGGAGCAGATTAAGATGAGGATGTCTCACTTAGATCGTTGTCACTGGTTTCGTCTTCACCCGTCACATTTAGTAAAGTGAAGCCAAACTTTAGAGCACGTTCATGTTCTTCTCGTCGGGAATTCTGAGTTCCGAGGAGAAAGCGAACGCACCATTAGCGAAACGGAAGCTAACATATCAAGCTAATTACATTTACCTACCGGAGCAGATTAAGATGGGGATGTCTCACTTAAATCATTGTCGCTGGTTTCATCATCACCCAGTTACCCATCACATTTAGTGAAGTGGACCCAAGCTTTAGCCTGCGTTCTTTCTACCCATGCTGCTCTGTTTACATCTGGTTCGCAGCGAGCGACGACATAACACTCTTGCGCATGCGCAGCTGTCTTGGCAAGTTCTCGTTATGATGGACGTGTACCGAAACGAGGCACCGTTTGAAATGACGTGAATCGGTGCTCGGTCGGTACCTTAAAAAGTACCGAATTCGGTACCCATCCCTAATCCCTGATCTAGTGATATATAGATATCATTTAAGACCCTCAGTAGAGCCGACTCTGTACTATGGCCAGACCTGAACCCTGATTGGAAAACCTCAAACAGATCAGAGTCAGCTAAATGTGACATCAGCTGCTGATAAACAACTTTCTCAAGCAGTTTCGATGTAAAAGGCAGGGTAGAGATAGGCCTGTAATTTTCGATCACAGAGACATCAGCACCAGGTTTCTTCAGCGTTGGCCGAACAATTGCTGCTTTCAAAACAGCTGAGACAACACCAGTGCTGAGACTCCCATTGATAATCTGACCAAGTGATAGGGCCAAGACACGAGGCGGCAGAACATCAGGTGGAGAGCCAGAAGACTTCTGCCTTGCAACAAGCTTACTCAGCTCAGAATAAGAAATGGTATTGAGGGACCTCAGGGTGGATGGTGATGGAGGAAGTGGAACAGGGTCATTAGAGTTACCAGAAATAGCTGCTCTAATGCCCGATACTTTATGAACAAAGAATTTGTGAAAATCTTCATTTTCCAGCAGAGCTAGGCTCTTGATACACCAGAACAGAATTCAGTGTTTTGTAGAGAATCTTGGGATTCTTAATTTGTTTCAATGATGTCAGCAAAATAGGCCGTTCTAGCAACCCTCATAGCATCCTGATAAGCAACCAGAAATGCTCTGAGCAACTCACGCGAGACCCGTAGGCCATCCTTTTTCCACTTTCTCTCAGAGGATCTACACGCCCGCCTACAAGCCTGTGTAACATCAGAGAGCCAAGGCTCCCTCCTAGGCCTAGACTTGCAAAGCTTGAGAGGGGCAACCACGTCCAGGACCTGATTACAAAGTACATCAAAGTCTTGTGAATAGTGATCAATGTTAGATGGATCAGGGTTAAAGGTCTCTAACCTTACAGACATACAGTCCACAAACTTTGCAACAGTTTCTGCATCCAGGGCTCTGAACCTAGTAGCTGGAGCTTCACACACAGGGACAGGACATGGCAACGTAACATCACAGAGTATAGGAGAGTGGTCAGAGAACGCAGGAGGCAAAGTCACAAGGTTCATGACAGGGAGACCAAAAGAGAGAACCAGGTCCAGGGTGTGACCCCTGTCATGAGTTGGGGGACGATACCCATTGACTTAAATTGAATAAATCTAGCAAATTCAAAAAGCCTTTAGCGAGCACATTGTCAGGACAGCAGATATGGATGTTAAAATCACCAAAAAATAGGACATAGTCATATTTTAGGATGCAATCTGCCACAAGATCACAGAAATCATTAAGAAAGTTAGAGTCTGTCTTTGGAGGGCGATAAATCAGCACAACGAGCAGGCGGAGGGAGATGCACAGTTCAAACAGGCACAGTTCAAAGGAAGAAAATGACATGGTGGGTGTAAGCTGTTTACAAGGAAAGCTAGATTTAAAAACAACAACCAGCCCACCTCTGCCCCGCGATTTAGGGATATTTAAACAGGAGCTGCCAGGTGGTACCAGCTCCAGCAGGGCGCTTGAGTCACCAAATAGGATCCATGACTCACAGATGCACAGAAAACTCAAGTCATGCTGAATAAAAAAGTCCCGAAGAATAAAAGTTTTGTTCTGCACAGACCTGGCATTGACCAGACCAAACAGGGTCTGCGGCGGGGCCGCAGCACCGGGATCGCGCACGGGCACCATCTCCTCCAGCTCAGAGCCCGTAACCAAGCGCAGACTCTCCCAGCAAACCTCACTCTGGTGAGGTCCTCGAGTCGAATGGCTGTGGCGCGGTGCCAGCTCACCCTCAGAGCTGGCCAAGTTCACAAGGCAGGGCACAGAGTAATCCATCAGACGTCTCTGAGCCACCGGGTCACAAGCTGGGCTGAATCGGACCAGCTGCTTCTTCAGGGATCCAGGAAGTCCAGCCCGACGTCTCACGCGCCGGCTACCTCGCTTTCCCCGTCTTCTCCGATGCTTCCTTCTCGAGCTGGGGCGGACAAAAGACCGACACATCACGGCCGGGGTGGAGAGAGCACACGGGCAGTCCCAACAACAACAACGCCATCCGTGAGGTTTCCAGCGTGCAGCGCCCGCTACATCAACAGGAGGACGAATCCTCAGCAGCGCAGCTCGATCACAAGTCACCAGAGAAGCCACACCATTCAATAAAAGCATCAGAAACAACAAAAGTGCATAAAAGCCAATAAAACGCAAGGTTCCATTGCGTGAAGAGGATGAGCAGCTCGCTGCGTGCACCCGCGCGAGCGCCATCTGAACTCCAACTCCAATGGATACGGTCGAGTTTCACATGGATCAGAAATGATTGAGTCCAATTGGAGCATTTACACCAGCTTCGGTGCAGATGCAGAGCTCCAGAGAGTTTCCACAAGGAGTCTAGACCCTGCATGAGGGCCAGACAGGAAGTGAGACGTAGTTCAGCGTTAAGGATATTTAATGAAATTATTTTCATTTAATAGTTAGTTGTGAGTTGTACTTTTGAGGAATCATCAACGTGCTTGATTAAGAGGGTACACGCGGTATGAGAAAACGGCTCAGGGGGTCCACGAGTCAAAAAGGTTGGGAGCCACTGCCCTAAACCATGAGGGTGAACAACCTTTGTTTTCAGCTCATGTGAGAGTTGTTCTGAGACGCCATGTTAGTACTCTTCAGAGAATATTTAAAGAAGAGGGAAACTTACAATTGGCCCCCATGAATACTCTTTCTCATTTTTGGATTCACCTGTGTGTATGGAGGTCAAGGGTCACTGAGCTTACCAAAACAATTTTGAGTTCCAATAATTAGTTCTAAAGATTTTGGAATCAATAAAATGACAACAGTGCCCAGATTTGTACACCTGCCTAAATTTGTTTAAACGGTTCTTGCTCATTTTCTGTAAATCCTTTAAACTTTGTTTCACTTCTCAACCATCACTGTGTGTCTCCCATATGATATATTTAACTGATGTATTTTATCATAACAACCAACTACAGGAAAATTGTGAAGATTAACATGGCTGCTCAAGTCTTTGCATTACATTGTAAAACAGTAAATACACAAAGCTGTTTCAAAATAAGCTTGATTAAATTATGTGACAGCTTGCCAAACTTGATGTTGTCGTGTTTGATGTGGAGAACTTTCACTTCTTCTGACTCTGTTTTTCTGTGGCTAGATGAAGCATGCTTCCACTGTGGGAAGGGCGATCAGCTGTGACTCATGTTTGTCTCATATCCTCAAACCAAACATCAGAACCCTGAGGTTTTCACCATCTGATTGCACCACCACATTTTTTCCAGAGTTTGCTGCTGTTCCCCCTTGCTGCAACTAGAGAGACAAATGTCACGCTACTTGTATCGGGCCACTTTTTAAAGTACAAGTTGACACAGTGTTGGACTGAAAACCTGATAGTGCCTGTAGATGCACATCTAGTGGTGTTCACATGAGGAGTGTAGGGGCCAAAACGGATGTTTTTTGTTTGTTTGTCAGCCAGGCACAGATGTTACAATGTAATCAGCTGCAGGTGAAGGACGCCAGCGAGAGGCGTGTCTGGCCATCCTTTAACTCGTCACTAAATGTTTGCTTTCTGTTGAGCGGTTGCATTGTTAACTTTTCTGTTGGCCATCTTCGTTGTTGGCCGTGATCGTTGTCATTGTTATTTACAACCAAATCCATTCAAAAAGTATAATAAAACAGAAACACAATAAGGAAGTCAATGGTTTATTGGAGGACGCATCACAGCAAGAGCCGCTCACCCAGAGTGAGTTTTGGATCAGAAAGAAGGAGACAAAATAGTGTAAGTGTTGGTCCTACTCTGAGCACTGACCTTGGCCATGAAGAAGGCTCAGCTGTCATATGGTTTAAGGAAAAGTTCTGTGGTACTAGTGGTTTACACATGGCAGTAAATACAGCAACAGCGTACACTGTAAAACCTGATACTGTCTTGACCCACAACATGCAGAATCAATCACAGAAACAGGTAAGTGTGTAAAAAGGTTTGTTTAATTTCAAATGAGGAACTAAAAGGAGTGACGGGAACAGAAGATGCTCTGCACATGTAGCTGGATTCCAGGAGGAGGTTCTGAGGAGGGAGACAGGGTGAATATCCGGTGGGATTATGGAGATTTTTCTTGAGACGGGAGCTTACAGTTTTCAGGTAGCGGTAGAATGCACAGGGAGGGCTTGGTCAGGTCCGGGTGAGCAGAGGAGATCCAGAAGGCGAAAAACTGTTTTATCCAGAGGTGATGTAGGAGCGGAGGTTAATGAGGGCAGGTGAGCGGCTGAGAGCGGGCGGCCAGAGGAGGAGGCAGTGTGGTCTGGAGTGCAGAAGTCCGGGTTGGTTATGGAGATGGTGGAATGTGGAGCGAAACCTGAAGGAGAGCAGGGAAGAGCTATCAGGGATTTTTCAGGCGGCAGGTTATCTAGAAAGAGATACAGGTTAGAGGCTAGACGTACCCAAACAGAGTAATCATCTGGCGTGGTGAAGTGTCACACTGCTCCTTAAATCCCTGGGCCTTGATGGCGGGATCAGCTGCAGCTGGTAGCTCTCAGACACGCCCACCTGTGGACAATGCTCAGAAGAAAACAGGGTTACAGGCAGGCAGCTCACCATGGACCATGACATATAAATCCACAAATATTTAAAAATATATATAATTCTGTTCATCAGACACACTTTAAGTTGACTTAAATATGAATAGAATAACATAGAAACATAAAATAATAAATTAATAATTTTTACTTAATATTACTCATTCAAGTTAAGTTGATTTTTATTCATTTATTTAAGTCACGCTTAATAAAAAACAATAATTGTTCAGATTAATCAAAAAGTTTTAATTCCATGTACTTAAAACAAGAAAAAGGTTGAACTAACTCAACACTTTTGAGTTCTAACAACTTTTTTAAATTATGAGTTTCAGTATATTGTATTATTTTCAGCATTGAGGTTTACAGTCACTGAGGCGTCCCTCCCAGAAAAGTTACATTTACCCAACAGTAGGTCTGAGGCTTTGGACCACAGACCAGGGATAAAACCACTTCCTGGTGGTTAATATTTTCTGGTACTGTGTGTGGCTGTGGCTTATGTAAGCAGGATATGGAGAGAGGTCTCCCACTGCTGCTAGGCCTGACAAGGCTACAGGTGTTGAAAGACTATGCTGCTGAGTTATCTAATGCTCCTGCAGCTATCCTCAGCATCTCCCTTCAGGATACTGTTGGGCCACCTTTGATCACAGAAAAGTCTGACCCCCACAATCTCTGAGCCCACTGATCTGATCAAATCTGGAGAAAAAGGAAGAGATGTACTAGGAACCTGTTCAACCTCTCATCAGCCTTGAACATTTCACAGCAGCTCATAGCTTATAGTGAAGATGCTGACTACATACAAAGCTTATGACTATTTTTGCTGTTTTTCTATGGTGTTGCTGCTGGTAGCGCTATTGCTATGAGGTTAGAGGTTAAAATCCCAGCTGCAGCCTGTGGATTGTCACTGGGTAGTCCAGCTTCCTTCTATATACCTGAAACATGCCTATTAGGGTAACTGGAGAAAGTGTCTTAAGTGTGAGTGAGTGGTTGTTTGTCTCTGTGTGTCCCATGTCCCTTGCCCAGTGAGTGATTAACACAAGCTCCCTGAGACCCTTGTAGGAAGTGGTTCAGATGAAGAATGAAAAATAATGAGACCAGTTTCACATTCATTCAGTCTGCTATGAAGAGACTTCAGGGCTCTGAGTTAATCTGGTCTCAGATGTGTCTGTCTGTCTCTGTGTGTGTGTATGTGTGTGTTTGTGTGTGTGTGTGCGTGCGTGCGTGTGCACATGCATGTGTGTGGGGGTGTAAGCCCAGAGGAGAGGACAACCTAATTTCCTGGCAGCTTGGTGAGAAAAGCGTTCTGATTGGCGAGTGGTGAATACACCACAACATCCTCATCTGCCCTGTGAGAAGTGTCCTCTGACCTTAGGAATTATAGCTACTTCCTGTTTAAAGAAGGATGAACATGCGTGTAAATCTGTGTGTAAACCGCACACACAAGCTTTGTCCTGATGATGATGATAAAAAACAAACACACACAGGCACTAGTAGAAGAAATCAGAGCTGGGCCAGGGGCCATAAAGTTCACAAAAACATGATTTTAGCTGTGGCGCCCTTTATTTGGTAACTGGGCCTTAAGTGCCAGTTTACTGACCTAATCTGATTTTACGATAGTGGCAAACTGGCCATCTGTGAATTCTGGAGAATCCCAGAATGGCCGGTTTTGGCCTTCCCCCCAACCCACCTGTCAGAGATCTCCCAGGCTGTGGGAACATTCACCCTCCCATCCAGTGCCTTGAGGCCTGGTATGGCCACTTCGAATTTTGAGTTTTTCTGGTGATTTATTTCAAATTTCAAAGATTTCTGATAATACCGTATATCTGTCCATCCTCAAACATCAGCCATCACGCAGTTGAGCAGGTCTGATGGTTTATCCCTTGAGGTCCACGTGGCAGGAGTGACGAGTGAGCACCACCTCACCCCTATCACGTGGAAATCAAGTGATAAACCATCAATCTCGTTCAGTGGTTACTTTTCCTTTAGGGGTCACCCAGTAGGACAGTAGGAGGGTCAAACCAGCAGAGGTAAGACTGCTAATGCTTTTAACTTCATGAAATGAGCTTTGTTGGTTTTTATGCTGAATTTGCATATATTGGTGAATATTAAGCACGTTTTTGGAAATATTTTGCTGTTATCGTCTGTCAGTGTGACGCATACAAATGGTGATTTGGCGTTCCCTGGTCACCACTAGGGCTGTTGCGATTGAGGAATTCCCCCTGCGGTGAGTCAGGGCTTCTCAATATTGCGATATGCGATATTATTGCACCCCGTTTTTATTTATGTACTTAGCAAATTTGTTTGTTAATTACTAAACTCATGGCAATATTTCCTTTGGAACATTGTGCTTACAAATTTAAAAAAATGTTAGAAAAAAATACATGGCCATTTTTAACACTTTATTGAATGCAGATCAAAGGGCAGTAACGGCATTCTCTGACTGAACTTAAAAACAATATTCAGGAGGTTTAACTTTGAAATGCAAATTTGGCTGCAACATCTAACAGAAATAAAAAAAAGTGCCCTACTATCTCCTCGATCAGCGCGGACTTTACCTCTCAGCGTGCGCTGTCGCGAGATTTAATCAAGTGCGGTAATTGCGGTGGCACGTCATGCAGCGCGGTGGGTTTCTTAATATCGCGATATATTGTTCTTGCGATTATTGCGACAGCCCTAGTCACCACCATAGACCATCCATATGTGGATTGCGCATCAGAAATCAGCCCAGTCATCACAACCACAAATTTCAGACTTAATTATTAAAATTATAAGCGATGAGGCTATTTTTAATACATTCATAATGTTTTTTTCTCAAATAAACCATCTTCTGCCTATAAACAGCTTGTAAGAAAGCAAATGGAAAAGAAACTTGTTTATAGTTCAAAATTTCCATCCTTCCATTGGTAGGTCCTTTTCTATGGCCATGGAGGCCAAGGCTGAGTCGCCTCTGGCTGAGACAAACTAGTGACATAGTTGGACATTGATGATGATCAGCTTCTTTGAAAAAGTCTGTCTTGAAAATGGAACTGAAATAATCCCTGAGACCAAATAAATTTCTTCTTCTCCATTAGCCATCTACCTAGTTTCCTATCTGTTGACAAGTGATGATGATGTTGGTGGACAGCTGATGACGGGTTTTACCCATATTACACTTGGAGGCGATTTTGGAGATCCACTTGTAAATTAACAGGTCGTAGAGCTACACGTGATGCAGCTCAACATTTTATTCAGTATTTTACACCTGCTACATCACTAAAGTCAGCCAGCCTTGTAAAGCTTTTAGCAACCATGACTCATTCCAGACTGCGGAAACTTACGTAAACCCTAGACAAAGCATGAGCGTATTTATTAAGAATGGCGCTTATTATCCTCATTCTCCTCTGAACACAAGTTATGGAAGTGCTTGTCTTATCCAGCATCCATCGTTTGTGTTAGAGGCGCCATTCCCTCTCATCCGCTTCATTGCAGGGGCAGGTCCCTTCCAAGTCCGGGCCAGGGGCGAGCAGCCCCCACTGAAGCTCCATCCCTGCCAGGTGCGTTGCAAGCTTTTCAAAAGTGTGGGGGATGTTGTCTGTGCCTATAATAATTTCATGTTATTCATCTTGTTAGTTTAATTTCCATAATAGCGGAGCAGGTGCGAATTTTAGACACGTCACGCATTTCTCAGTTTTAAACATGTTTAAAGTGTTCAGAATACAAATCCAGGCTCTGTCTCGTTAGATTGGTGTAACTAAAGTTTGTACTGAATGAAACTTTACATTAAACCATGTTGAAGAGAAAAGGATCGGATTAAATCGTTTTTCCCCTCATTTACAGTACGGAGTACATAGTGCGCATGGCTCTGGGGTTAATCAAGTTTAATTGTTTCTCTTTGCAACAATCTTCACAAGAAGGCAAAACAGTTGAATGGCAGGTTACAGATATTTTCATTTGACTGTTTATTTTGACGGATAAACTCAAGGATGTTGGTTGTTTTGAAAGAATGACCCCGACGCACACTGATGCACACACAGATGAGCTGACATTTTAATTGTTACGCACATCGCGGAGGTAACTAAATCAATCAAGAAACGATTCCCATCAGAACATCAGAGCTTTATACTGGACACTGTGCTCAGCGCAGCTCGCAGCGCACACGGTGGACAGTGAGCTGAAGATCTGTAGAGGGGTTCGCAGCGTAGTGCAGAACCATAGCGATGCGGTAATATTTCCTCCCACTGAAGCGGTCTGGAAACCCGGTCTCTCTGAGGGATGTGTCACTTGGAAAAATGTTCTCTGATTATGAAACTTTGGCTGAACAGCGCTTGTTCCCGTCTCTAATATGGAGACGCATGACGCATCCAGTCTGAGGCAGAATAGCCTCTTCAGCTCAGAAAGCACCTGTAGAGACATTTGATCACGCACAAAGTTCATGTGGAGCAGAAGCGGTCGGCCACGGCAGGTGAAATGTAGCCTACATGAAGTGAAACTGTTTAATTGTAACCTTAATGTGTTACTGGACACGCTGGTCTGGTTGCTTAGACCAGTGTTTGAAGTGGAAAACACACACAAACGCACCAATTAAAATAATACTGATGGCGTGGACTAGAAGACAGGTGATGGTTTACGTATTTAAATGATGATCAGGCTGCTGTAAAATGTAATCTCCATCCACATCCAGACAGAATTATCCTCTATTATGTCTCTATTTTCTCTGCTCTTGTCTGGGCTGACGTAGCTGATGGTGCGCGCGGCGCGCCTAACTAGCGGCTGTGATGCACATTTTACGCATTTGGAGAGGTGGGCTGGATTCTTTGCTTTTGCTGGAAGATGGATTTATTTTATTTTGTTTTTATTTTCAAAAATGTGGGAGATTTTGCCCCATGAATAACTAAAAACTACTGGTGTGCATGTACCCTTATGAAAGAGTCCTATATTGAGAGGTAAATATTAGAAATGCAGGTAATGCATTCTGGTGCCTATACATGAAAAATGAATGAAAATTAAATTGGGAGTTTTTACTTCATATTTTAGAAATTAAAATGACGGGGGAAAAAATTTATGACGTCTTTTTAAACTATATTTTCTAGCACGACCTGCCTGCTTCACTTAAGTCACTGCTTACTAAGGTCCATCCAAAATTACCGTGGCCCACCCAAAAATGAAAACCTGGTGCCGCGCCTGTTATAAACCTCTGCAAATTGTTGTTCTTCACTTTATCAAACTCAGACTTTGTACAGCTAATGTCAAGATGTAAAATTAGGAATTCAGTCGAGCTCTTCCCTCCCTCTCTTGTTTCTCCTTGAATCCCGACAGCCGATGTCGGGTTTCAAGGAGAAACAGAAAAGGGAGGGGAAGAAGGAGATGAGGCAAACAGAGTGAGTGCGAGAAACCAGACTGGTGTGGAGGTGAGCAAAACGGCTGGAAAAGTGTGGGTGTTGAACGATCTCAATAAGAAAAGTGTGGGTGTTGAATCCCCTACATCCCCCACGGGTGCGACGCCCATGATCCCTGCACACAGGAACATAGAGGTGTGTTGGACCAAGGGTTCAGATGCTTAAGCCTGGTTTGTCGTTTTCCATCTGGGTTGTTGTGGACGCATGCAACATCATTATCCATCCTTTCAACTGTTGCAGTAGGCTCACAAGGACAGACTGAGTTGAGCTCTCTGTTCTAAGCTTTCTTCCAATGAGAAAGAGAATGCAAGCTTGTGATTGGTCAGGACGCCACTGTCATCAACAGCGTTGCCATTGCGCCCTCAAAAACATAAAGAGAGCCAAAGATATCAGAATACTCCAAATACACAGCTATGTTGGCCTCCTAGTTACTAAATGCGAGCACGACATTGGTCTAACACAATCACGTGATAGCTGCTTTACTACTTTCTCATTATACTCTAAAGAAAGTAGACCCACATTCAAACTGTGATCAAAAGTGGGTCTACTTTAGAAGAAGCAAGTTTACTTTTGAAATCGGTACGAATGTATTATTTTTATGAAACAAACATCTAGTGGCCACAAGAGGTGGGAACAAGATGAAACAAAAACTAAATACGGTGGCGAAAGGCGATGTTTAGTGCTGGAGTGTAACCAATTTACCACCATATTGGATATATAAATTTAACTTTGTTTCTTTAAAATTTTTAAATAGTATTTTCTGTCACGTTGATTTTAATGTTCTTGTTAATGGAAAGCACATTGACTTGCCTCTGTGTGTGAAGTGTGCTATATAAATAAAGCTGCCTTGCCTATTTAGCTGCATCTTTACCTGACTGCTGCGGGAACAGGCCCTAACCCTAGATCAGAGCAGTATGTTGACCACTCATGGTCAGTAGGGTTGTCATGGTAACCGGTGTAGCTTAAACCCCGGTAAAAAAAGTAAACAATAATAATAACCGTCTTGTTTAAAAAAAAAAGTATTATCTTGGTGGATTACCGTGGCTGCGTTGTAGGAGCGGTGACCCTTACCAGCCACCATATCATCTGCTGAAGTTGCCGGCTGCACATGCGCACTTTGTTGTTTACAGCCAAAACTTTCTTGAAGCTAACCCTGAAATAATGGCCAAAGGAGGAGACGGCAGTTTTCAGGACATTTATAATCCCTCAAAGAAGACAAAGTGGGAAGTACGGGCATTTTGTGGATATTTGAAGAATGTCGAGGGACAGTTGATAGAAGACGGCTATCCTGTTTGCAGCACGTGCAGAAAAAGTGTCTGTGAAAGGCAGCAACGCTTCAAATCTCATGACAGATCTGCTTGACCATCACCCACAACTCTACAGTCAACGCAAGGCAAGTTAACGTTGGCGTTTTAGCTAAAACGCGTGATCCGAGGATTTGGGTTGAGGGAGAAAGCAACGAGTCGCTATATAAAGCAGCCGCAGCGCTGCTACCTGCATATAAACCGTGTCGCGGACACCCCCATGTTGAAATGACGCTATGCATTACGGGGCTCCCAGGGGCAGATAAGAGTTGGTCTCTCTCCGAGAATAATTATGAATTTAACAATGATTACTGCCTGATGACATTTTCCCACATCTGCAAAGCTCACTGGAAGGACACAAACCGAGGACAATATTTTCCTGATATAGGGTTTGTTACTCAAGTAAGGGTAAAAAAGTATCTGATTAGAAGGCTACTTGAGTACTGAGTATCATTTGATCTAATAGTTTTAAAATGATGACATCAAACAGACAATAAATAAGAAGTTATGGGCAAATATTGGTATTTTAAAGACTAAAGGGGAAAAATGTAAACAAACAACATAATTGCAAAGTAACAAATTTTAGGCTAAATTTAGACACAAACTGAGGACAATATTTTCCTGATATACAGGGTTTATTTAGTTGTCTGAAAATGTAACACGTTTAAAAAAATACCGCGGTAATACCGAAAACCGTGATAATTTTGGTCACAATAACAGTGAGGTTAAATTTTCACACCGTGACAACCCTAATGGTCAGTATTATCATCGTCACTGAAGCAGCTTTTGGGACTTTTGGCATAGTTGACAGGTAGACAGTGAATGGCATAGTCGTTTTGGTAGACATCTACATTGACTTCAGTAAACATTGTGGACTAACACCAGCAGATGTCATGGAGCTAAATCATCACTAGTTACATTTGCTTGGGTACAAGTAATCGGAATGAATGCCCTATCACACATATGTCAGACACAAGGCCCGCGGGCCGCATCTGGCCCGCGGAGCATTTTTATGTGGTCCGTGAGATAAATATCAAAAATATATTAAAACTGACCCACTGGCCAATTTTACCGCAAAGATTTCAACTCCCATGATGCTTTGCGGTGTCAGCGCGGAGCCGACGCGCCCCCTCCTTTGTGTTTTTTCCAGCGCCTGCTGCCGGTGTCTGCAGCTCCGCTGTCTCGGACAAACTAAACACTCCTCTCACTCAGCGCCGAGTTCACTCAGCTATTTTCTGACGTTGAAGCCCAGAAACGGAGATTCTAGCCGCTCAGTAATGTGTTCACGACTGAAAGAGAAAGTTTTCCAACTAACGTCCAAACAGAGCTGATATAACTCCAGCGAACAGCGACACTCTCAAACCAGCACGACTCTGTGGCTGCTGTCGTCGTGTTTCCTCCCCGACACACAACAACGCGGTCAAGCTGCTCAGACATGTTCATCAGCACAAACCTCTGTGAGCACCTGTTGTCCTCTAATGTTGTCATTATTATGATGAAGATGAACAAAACAACAGGTTCTCCTCCTCAGCTCAGATCAACCCCATGATGCAGGTATCTGGCTGGAACAGGTGAGCATCACAGTAAACCAGTGGAGCAAACTGAGCTTTAAATATGTTGGTTTTATGCTCTTTTTCTGCTCCAAAACATGAAAGTTAACAGGTGAGATGTTGCATTTTCATTTAAGATAAAATAATATTTTTATTTTGTTGTTGGCCCGTGAGAAAAGATTTAACCTGCAGTAAACAGGAAGTGGAAAGGCTGCAGACAGATGAATAGAATAGAAAATCCCTTTATTGTTCCTCAGTGGGGAAAGCTAGACGTCACAGCAGCGATGACACTTATTACAGGAGAAAAAAAGGAGAATAAAAAATAAGAAAAATGAATAAACAACAAGAAAACATAAATCCTGAATAGATTTTTTAAATGCTGATTATACCACAAGTAATGAATACCACTGATGCGTTTTATTTAAAATTGACTTGCTCGTGTGTAATTTGGTTATTCCACATTCAGTGTTAATGCAGAAATAAGTTTGTTTCCAAATTTAAAGGTTCAAAACTGCATATATGTTGATAAAGAAAATGTGCAAATTTGCCGTCACTTTTTCAAAAATATTAAGTTTAGCCTTCGACTCTGTCCCAGAGTTTCATTTCGGCCCCGTGTGAGTTTGAGTTTGACACCCCTGCCCTATCAGATCAAAAATTCTTCATGTAAACATGTCGATTGGAATATTCTTATCTGGTACAGCCTGATTGGAATGAATTTCCATTCCGAATGAGAGAGGAGGTTTTGTCCAATCATCATTCCGGTTGACGTCCATGTGCACACTCATTTGGATTCATGGAGTAAAAGAATGCCCACTGCATGTGTGTGGAACTTCAGCGTGATGTTTGTCTGCCTTTGCAGTCGCTCAAAACAAGTTGAAAACATGGCGGGAATTAAACAGAAGTTATCCTGCTCTCCTCTCCTGTGACAGAGGACCAGTAGTGTTACATACTGCTGAACCTGTAGCTTAATTGAAGCAATCAGTAAAAACAAAAGCATACAGGTGAAAAAGCAAAGACGGTCCATAACGGGGAATAAAAACATAAGTCAACGGACAAAACTAGAGAATAAGAAAATAAAATGTGAGGAGAAAGTCGTGCAGACAAGATGGTGTTTGTTTACAATTTTTTTCCGGGAAAGACAATTCTGCGCATGCTGAACCTATTTAATCAGACTGAATGCTTGGTGCATGAGTACTCATGGCATGATTGGATAATTTCAGTCAGTGTCCATGTAAACAGTGACAGGGTCTCTGGATACTGAGAAGTCAACGTTGACACTGACTGAAGCTGCATCTCTCGCGCACGCACGCACACACGCACACACACACACACACACACACACACACACACACGTCTGTCTTTCTATCATAGTGAGGACCCTCCATTGACTTCCATTCATTTTTGTGACTCCACTATGCCCAACCCTAACCAATGCTGATCTACTCCTAACCCTGACCTTTACTAGAACTTAATTCACACCATCCCTGTAAAGCCAACTGGTAAGCTTCTGAAAAAAGTGAGGACCAAAAAATGCCCTCACATAGTAGGGAAAATGGTCAAAATGGTCTTCGGTATGTAGTAAGTACAAGAACACACGCATACACACATCCACACCACAGAGAGATACAGACTGAAGCTGCATCTCTCTGCCTCTCCTTTTCACTGCCGTGAGCAGCCCACACACAGAGACTGCACTGCCGTGCCTTGAGCTGCATGGCCATCATTTCAGGGAGACACCAAAGACTTTTCCCATTGACAAATATGCTGGACAATTCATGTCCATTGGCTTGAATTATGAAGTTTCTGATTCTAAATGGGAGGTTCCCACGACTGCCATTTTGACTGTCACATGTCCTGTCATGCCCAGACAATCCAAAAATGGGAAAATAAGTGGAACTGAGGGTGGAGCTGTTACTGTTGGCTAACCCAAGAAGCTAAGAAGGGCTATTTGGACTGGGGTATCCCGCCCACACGGCAGACTGGCTCCCATGCAAGGCTGTAGTCATGCTGGTCGCCTGTAGAGATCTATTATCGCCCGGGACTGTTAAATTACAAGCGGAGCCTCAGACCGCCTCAATGGTAGCCAGGCGCCGTGGCATTTTACATCAGCTCATGCTCCACGGTCGGGATTAGCGGGACATTAGCTAACAGAGTTAGGACTTTGCTGGTCCACTTCGGTCAAAGATCCGCGGACACTCACCGCTGTGTCGACATCCCATGGAGTCAAGTCGACATTGGCAGACTCGGCTCCATGGAACAGCGAAGTTTGATAGCCTCTGCTATCCTTGGTCAGATATGTAGCTCTAGTTTTGTTACCCAGCAGCCACACCAACTTGTTATATTTCAACCCACCTTAAACCAAGTAGTGTTTAAGGTGGGCAATTTTCTAAATCTGCTGCCAGATTTAGAAAATTACAAAAGGAAGGGTGTTTGGATGAGATCAGATTATTGACTGTTCCTGCTCAGGTGGTCTGCAATGGCACCATGAAGGTATGTTAGTCTGCTGCTGGCTGTGGTGTTTATAGTTGGTGAGACCCGTTGCTGTTCTGTGATCTCTGATGCTGTGATTTCTTTGTGTCTTGCTTCCAGCCAATGAAGACACTTTATAATGAAGATCATCAGCAGCTTGGTCCGTTCTTCTCTGATGGACAGCGCCGGGTGGACTTCGTTCTGACATACAGCATTCAAAAGCCCAACTATGTCCGGCGCCGCTCATCCAAATCTAGTGACACCAACTTTCTGCAGAGGCTGTGGTGCAGCATGAGGAACAGCCGAGCCCCCCTGCAGCAGAAGGAAGACCCAGAGATCGCCGCCCAGGAGCAACGGGCTGACTATCACGAGGACGACAAGCGCTTCAGGCGGGAGGAGTTTGAAGAAAACCTTCGTGAGATGGGACTAGAGCTTGAAAAAGATGAAGGGGTGAGAGATGACCTCTAGTTGATTTAACCTAAACCTGATTGGCTATTTTTTTTCCTTATAAATAAGAATTTCATTTCCACATTTTTAACCCTTTACAGTAAATTACAGGATTTAAAAATCTAAAAATTTTGAAAACATTGAGCTGTACTTACTGATTCAGATTCAGGTTGTTTTGCTTGATTTTAATCTGCTTTGTGGAACATTTGCTGGCTTATGCTTAAACCAAGCTTGCTGGGACCAGGGTTTGTAGCTGTTGAAGGAGACCTGTATGAGAGGACCAGGTGAGTTATAGATGTGCTTGTTTTTGCTGCCAGCAGTCAGGAGCAGGACAGAGTCCTGGAGCTGGGTTTATTCTCTCCAGCCTTCAGCTTACTTTGATCTGCAGTTTCATTTAGTGTTACGCAGGTTTGAGTCTAGATGCACTTCTATTAGAGTTTGACTTTGTTTCTTTTTTTTCTTAAAAAATTATTTACAATTTACACTGATTAGCTTTATTGTCTGAAAATGGGGCAGGTCTAAGATTACACAGTTATACACCGAACGCAATACTTTTGTTCTATTTCTTTTTTTACATTTATTTTATTTGTGAGAACATTGCATTACATAGCTTACTTTACTTAACACTATATCCATTACTCACAGTTGTATTTTTTGTGGACAAAACAAAGATTACATTAGAACATTTCGAACAAGTTGGGAAAGACAGGTCTAAATACGGGAGTACATAAAGTGTTTCTCAGGGGGTTTTGAAGTAAAGTATGAGAGATGCAGGTTAGTCTTTAGGTCCAGTAAAGCTTTCAGAAATGCGAGACAGTGACAGATCACCCATTCAGATTTGGAATGTTTGTCTATTTAAGGCCAACATATTTATCCCACTTGGTCCATAGTTTAATAAATGTATTTTTCTGAAGGCAAAGGGAGGTGATGATCCTTTCCATAAGATAAATGTAATTTACTATACTTATCCATTCCTGTATTGTAGGCGAATCTGGGAGTAACCAGTGCTTTTTTTAACCAAAACCTTAAATAAATATTCATCAGCTGTCTGGATCTGTAGATCTATATTTCCTAAAAATAAAGTGAGAAACTGCATATGTAGATTAGTGTGGAATAGACGACTTAATACGCAGTGTTGCCACTGTTACCTTGAAATAGTAAGCTGATTACTGATTACTCCTTCCAAAAGTAACTTAGTTTACTAATTCATTCATTTAAAAATTAACTAAGTTAGATTACCAGTTACTTTATTAGTTACTTTCAGCATCTACCAAAAACACTTCCCACTGCCTCAACATAAAAACTACAACTGGTTTTGCCAACACTCACTTTATTGCAAATGCTTTTCAACAGTAATGTCAACAAAGTATCTTCTTACATTTTAAGTTGAACTTAGAAGAAGAAGAAGAAAATATCATTTCTATAGCGCCTCTCAAGATAAAAATCACGAGGCGCTTCACAAAAACAAAAAATATTAAAATTGTAAAAATATAAAAAAGCATTTTGAAAATGTTTAAAAAATATATTTAAAATGAGCAAGAATAAGCAATTGCAATTTAAAAGAAAAAATGTTAAGAAAGAGAGAGAGTGAATAGGAAAGAGGGAAATCAGTGGATCCTGAGGAAGGTGGAATAGGCGGGGAGAGCAGAATAAAGAGAGAGTGGTGAAGAAGGTCATACAAAAGCCAGCTTGAACAAGTGAGTCTTCAGCTGCTTTTTAAAGGAGACCACTGAGTCCACTGATCTCAGACTCAGGGGGAGAGAGGTCCAGAGTCAGGGGGCCACAGCAGCAAATGATCTGTCACCTTTGGTCTTTAGCCTGGTGCTGCACAACCAGTAGGCCTTGATCACTGGACCTCAGGGACCTGCTGGGGGTTTAGGGACTAAGAAGATCACCAATGTAAGATGGTGCTTGTCCATGTAAGGCCCTATAGACCAGAACCAGGATCTTGAAATGAACCCTGAAGTTGACTGGCAGCCAGTGAAGCTGGAGGAGAAGCGGGGTGATGTGGGTGTGTTTGGAGGACTTGGTCAGAAGCCGAGCACAGGCATTCTGAACCACCTGTAGACGGTTCGGGGAGGTTCTGCTCAGACACGTGAAAAGAGAGTTACAGTAGTCTAAGCATGAGGAGATGAAGGTGTGGAGAACTGTCTCAAGTTCAGACCGGGACAGAATGGGACTCATTTTAGCAATGTTCTTGAGATGGAAGAAGGAAGAGCGAACAAGAGAACTGACTTGAGAATCCAGGGTGAGAGCTGGGTCAAAGGTCACACCAAGATTCCTGACAGAAGGTTTGGTGTGAGAAGCAAGCTGACCAAGAGAGTCTCTGACTTTGGGAACCAGCTTGTCTGGGGCACAGATGAGGATCTCAGTCTTATCGTCATTCAGCTGAAGAAAGCTCCCAGCCATCCAGGTTTTGATAGAGTCTAAGCAGGTGTGTAACCGCTGCAGCTTAGACATCTCATGGGGCTTAAAGGAGATGTACAGTTGGATGTCATCTGCATAAAGATGGTAGGAGATTCCTTTGAAGGAGCTCAGGATGTTCTGAAGAGGAAGCAGATACAGGAGGAAGGAAGGAAGGAAACCTATTGCCTGACATAAAGCATGTTTGTATAAAAATAAAACAAAAACAGTCTTTTTTTAACCTCACTTAAAATAAATAGTATTCATTAAAAATAAAACGCACAGAGCCAGCACAGAGTGTACAACGAACCTTAATATTTTCATCTTTAGCTGATACAAACTCATAATACTGACTATATTTCCAGCTAGAAAATGCACCTCTCTCTCCTCCCGCCATTGTTGATCACATTGTAGTCCAGGGGTCGGCAACCTTTTCCCATCAAAGAGCCATTATTACCCGTTTCCCACAGTAAAGAAAACACTTGGAGCCGCAGCAGCCGC
Organism: Nothobranchius furzeri; assembly: GCF_043380555.1. Classification (NCBI taxonomy): domain Eukaryota; kingdom Metazoa; phylum Chordata; class Actinopteri; order Cyprinodontiformes; family Nothobranchiidae; genus Nothobranchius; species Nothobranchius furzeri. The sequence goes on from NC_091749.1 coordinate 23,170,882, forward strand.
AGCGTTGTGGACGGGGCCTACCCTCAGACAGCAGAGAGCTGCTTTATCCGATCACAACAGGTGACAGCAACCAATACCATTCACTCATGTACCTTAAAGTTATCTTTCAACAGAAGATAATTAATAAAACAGTTTGTATAAAATTGACCCAGAACTTGTAGCCCGTCTGTGTCGACAGTACTTAGATATTTTTCACCGTTAGTGGTTTTAATGTTGAGCAGGTGAGGTTTTTTGACGCGTCACACGTCTCCTTTTAAACATGTTTAAACTGTTCTGAATACAAATCCAGGCTCTGTCTCGTTGGATTGTTGTAATTAAACTTTGTGCTGAACTAAACTTTACATTAAACAATGCTGAAAATGTAAGAAAATGATCCGATCAATTTGTTTTTGCCTAATTTACGGAGTACAGAGATGGAGATAACGGCGTAGTACGTGGCTCTGGTGTTAATCAAGTTTAATGTTCCTGTTTGCAACAATCTTCACAAGAAGGCAAAACAGTTAAGTGACAGGGTTCACGATGACTGGATATTTCCCGTATTTGATCATTTATTTTGACGGAGAAACCTCGAGGCTGCAGATGCGCTGATATTTTTATCGTTACGCACATCGTGGAGGTAGCTACACCAATCAAGAAAAGATTCCCATCAGAATATCTGAGCTGGACACTGAGTTCCACGCAGCTCGCTGTCAGCGCACAAGTAAGATGCTGACAGTGAGCTGAAGATGTGTAGATCGGGGGCTTGGAGCGCGTTGCAGAACCAGGGTCAGGCGGGAAGGTTCCTCTCACTGAAGCGAGTGTTTCCCAAACCCTGTCTCTCCGAGAGACTTGTCACTTAGAAAATGTTCCTGATTATGAAACTTTGGCTGAATAGCGCTTGTTCCTGCCTCGGGGGGGTGGACTACTGGCGGTTGTGAGTGGGGCCCCTTGGAGGTCTTGGCGGTGGCCATGGGTCACTGCCCGGCAGCTGCATTGCCCCTGGGCGGGTCTGGGTGGGGGCCTGGGGGCTTGGGGTGTGGGGGTGGCCGGCCCCATGTGGGGATCTGGGTGGGGCCTTGGGGGTCGGGTCCTGACATGTATGCTGCCGGGAAGAAGGCAGGAACATGCAGCAGTGCCTGGCTCGGGTTCAGGGGCCTCAGGTAGACCTTGGCTCCTCTGCTGTCCTATCACCGGGGAGGGGGAAGTCCAGGAGGGGGAGGACCCAACCTTACCTGGATGTCTTATATAATCTGGAAGATGTGCAAATGTAGGTCACCCCTGGGTCCCGGGTCGCTGGGTCCCGGGCTCGGCCGGCTAGGGGGTGGGAGGCTGCGGGCGGGCCTGTGGGCTTGCCGCTGATATCTCCAGGGACTCTGCCGGCTGCTGGTTGTGGCCCCCCGGGGCGATCCTCTGTGCCTCTCGAGGGGGGCGGGGGCCTTTCTGGTTGCAGTCTCCTTGGGGTTCCTGCATTCTGGGCAACGCCTGGATCTCTGGGACTTGGAGCTCCCCCCGTCTCCTGCGCATCTTTGGGGGTCGGATATGTGGTCCCTCACACTCTCTGTTGGACGCTCCTAAAGAGAAACCTTAAATAAACAAGCGCGTGTACACACACAGGTGCTCACATGGTGCTCTCAAAAGTATGGGCTTGGGCACGTTCAACACATGTCTTAAGACTATGGTGGGCACTTAATGCATTGTGATTTATTATCGTGATTCTTCAGTTAAGCAATGTTGATTATATATATATATATATTGTTTTTTTTTTGTTTTTTTTTTCATCAAGTTGTATTGTTGTTGTGTCCCTTTTTTGTGTCCTTTTGTTTTTTTTGTCTTTTTCTGCAGGTTTAGAAGCAGACTCTTGTTCATTTTTTATTTTTATGGACCCCCCCCCCCCCCTCCTCTCTCTCCACCTTTTCTCTTCCTTTCTCTTTCATCTCTGTCTCCGTGTCTGGTCGGAATTACAAAGCATTCAACAACAATAACAATAAAGTTTTAGGTATCAGGCGTGACATTAAAAGCAAACGCTTTGATGCTCCACCTGAAAATAAATCTGTAAGGCTTGTCACCAGCATTCAGACATCAATTCTGCTTGCTTCACAGCCAGACAGGACACGGTAAATTAAAAAAAATAAAATAAAAAAAAAAAGATGTGCAAATGTAGGGATGGGTGTAGCTATTCTGCTGGGGTGGGACTGTGTTGGTGCCCTCGGACTCCGTGAGGCTCTGTGATGCTGCTGCTTTTGGCCCTGGCAGAATGGGCTGGGGTCTCCATGCCCTGGGTGGCATTTTGACAACAGAGGTGCCTATTGGGGCCAGTGGGGGAGCTGGCTCCCTGGAGGGCAAAGCCCAACCAGCCATTCCTCCCCATCCCCACACATTTTTCTCCTCCTGCTCCCTCACATCATCTTACAAACATGCACATAGGACCTTCGGGGGTGGACAAGCCAGGGAGTGCGGGTATGGACCCCATTTCCGCATTCCTGTGGCAACCTGCCCCCCAATTTTATTTGCACCTTAAACACGTCCACCAACGACATTCCACGCAAACACACACTTAGGGCCTTGGGAGTGAGCACATTCAACAGCAGTTGGCAGGGGGATTTCTCAGCCTCCTCCCAAGTGCCGGTGCCCACTTCCAATTTTAAACTGCACTTAGACACTGAGGGCTGTGGGTGCAAGTGGGGTGGTGTGGTGCCATCAGCTGGCATAGGTCAGACGATGTCCGCACTGCCCGCTCACCACAGCCGTGGAATACACCTCATCAACACTCACTAACACCATACTGGAGCAGGTGGAGGGAAACTTGGGGCCTTGGCACACCTCTGTTGTCACTTGGCTTCCTGGGGCTCCAGTGGGAGATCCGGCAGTCTGGTTGGGGTCTGGGGTGGTGGGTTGCTGTGCTCAGCGTTGGGCGGGGGAGCCTGCTCATCAGCACCCCAGCACAAAGGGTCAAACTCTGGGAACCGGTAAAGGTTGTACCCCATGTGCAGCAGTACCGGGACCAGAGTGAATAGGGTGTGTATGGGGAGCATGAGTGGGTGTCCGGCGTGCATTTTTGTAAGTCTTTGGTTGTATGTGCATGTGTGAGCATGAGGGAGGGAGTGTGTGACTGTGTTTGTGAATGACTGTATATGTCAGGTGGGGCCTTTGACTCCTCCCTTCAACCTGGGTCTTCCTTAGGGCTGGGCGATATGACTATTTTAGACCGTTTTCCGATCTACACATCTGACGGTCTGTCATTTTTGAGAGACCTTTTTATCACGATTCACAGCTCTGCTGTTGAAATTCTGCCTCTGAATGAAAAGGGAACTTACCTCAGGCGAATGATACGCCTTTGTTTGACCCTTAACCAATCAGAGTGAGTCATAGTAATATATTAGTGCCCCGCTTGTTTTCACCTGTGTGTGAACAAACATGGCTTCGGCCGCGGCTGAGAGCGACAACGAGGTTTTTGATCCGAAGAGGAACGCCTCGTCCATTATATGGAATTGGTTTGGTTTTTCACCAGATGACAAAGAGCAGCGAAACGTCATTTGCAAAGTTCGCAAGGAGAGCGTCAAGGCAAGTGATGGCAACACCACAAACTTGTGCTTGAAAAGAAGCCATCCCAAACAATACAATGAGAGCCAGCTGGCAGCTAAAGCTAAAAAGCCTGCGGCTACAGCAGCAGCGGCTAGTGCTTCTTCCAGGCAGCAAACGCTAACAGAAACACTCACAAAACTCACTCCCTACGACAGAGACAACAGACGATGGAATAGTGTGACAGATGCAGTGACGTACCACTTGGTTAAAGATTTGTGTCCCGTGCGAACAGTAGGAGTGGGATTTAAGAACATGATAAAAACATTGGATCCGCGCTACGAGTTTTCCAGCCGCAAGTATTTTTCGAACGCCGCCATTCCACGCATGTACGCTGAATGCAAAGTGAGTTGCAGAAAATATTCAGAATGCACAGTTATTTGCTACCACATGCGATCTCTGGTCCAGCCGCACATCAGAGCCTTATTTGAGCTTAACTATCCACTACATGAGCAACTGGGAGCTACATAGTATTTTGAACAAGTTAATGTTTGCACAATACGTTTGCAATTGACATGTTTGCACTTTAAATATGTTTACGATTTTAATTTATGTTAAGTTACTTGAAAAATGAGAAAAACTGATTTTTGTAATTGTTTCTCTCAGGGCTTTTATCATCTCTGGTGTGAGTTTAAAATATAAGTGTGTTAGCACTGAGTTGATTATCCCTAATATGAATAAATGTTTATTTATTGAATGTTTCTCTTCTTTAATATGCAATTGAAGTTATGCTATTCATGGATAAAAAAATCGTGATAAAATCGAAAAAGTGATAAAATATTGGAAAAATCGTGATATTCTATTTTTGCCATATCGCCCAGCCCTAGTCTTCCTTGGATATAGATCTTCGTCTCCCCTCTCCCTGCCACACCTGGTGTGGAGTGCGGTGCCTTATTCTGCCTGGGTCGTGGCTCCCGGGTCAGGGAGTTTAAGATTTTTGGTGTCTGCCTGACCAATCCCGGTGGCTGCCTGGTGGGTTCTGGGTCCCTGGACTCTGCTGGGGCCCCGGCGGGGTTGGTCGCCCCTGGGTCCCGGGTCGCTGGGTCCCTGGCTCAGCCGGCTAGGGTGTGGGAGGCTGCGGGCGGGACTGTGGGCTTGCCGCTGATATCTCCCGGGACTCTGCCGGCTGCTGGTTGTGGCCCCCCAAGGCAATCCTCTGTGCCTCTCGAGGGGGGCAGTGTTAGGGTTAGCAAAGAATCCTAACACACAAAATCAGTTGGTCTTCCCTCCTCGGGCCCTTTCTTTATGCCAACAATCTTTAAATTGTGCCTGCGGGAGCGAGCCTCCAGGTCCGGTATTTTGCTTTGGAGTTGGCCAGCATGCTCTTCCAGCTCCTTATATTTAGCTTCAAGTTCCCCCATACGTATGTCCAGGGTGCTGGTAACCTGCTCCTGGCCGGTCATACGTTGTTGCAAGTCAGCTTGTGCTTCAAAAAGAGTCTGAAACTTCATTTCAAAAGTATCAAAACATTGGTTTATCCCACACAAAATGTTGTCCGACATGCCCTTGCAGATCGTCTCGTCTCGTCTTCCTCCGCTTATCCGGGTCCGGGTCGCGGGGGCAGCATCCCAACTAGGGAGCTCCAGGCCGTCCTCTCCCCGGCCTTGTCCACCAGCTCCTCCGGCAGGACCCCAAGGCGTTCCCGGACCAGATTGGAGATGTAACCTCTCCAACGTGTCCTGGGTCGACCCGGGGGCCTTCTGCCGGCAGGACATGCCCGAAACACCTCCCCGGGGAGGCGTCCAGGAGGCATCCTGACCAGATGCCCAAACCACCTCAACTGGCTCCTTTCGATCCGGAGGAGCAGCGGTTCTACTCCGAGTCCCTCCCGAATGTCCGAGCTCCTCACCCTATCTCTAAGGCTGAGCCCGGCCACCCTACGGAGGAAACTCATTTCGGCCGCTTGTATCCGCGATCTCGTTCTTTCGGTCATTACCCAAAGCTCATGACCATAGGTGAGGATTGGGACGTAGATCGACCGGTAAATCGAGAGTAACTCCTCCTTGAACCGTCACCTTATCGTGGTGGAGGAGTTTGAGTGCCCTAATGATCCTAGGAGCTATGTTGTCTGGGGCACTTAGTGCCCCTGGTAGGGTCTCCCATGACAAATTGGTCTTAGGTGAAGGGTGAGACAAAGAACGGTTCGAAGGATCTTTCATGGCGGTTAAAATGAAGAGTCGGAGTACCCGGCCCGGAGGGTTACCGGGGTCCCACCCTGGAGCCAGGCCTGGGGTTGGGGCCCGTGAGCGAGCGCCTGGTGGCCGGGCTTTCGCCCATGGGGCCCGGCCGGGCCCAGCCCGAACCGGATACATGGGCTCGTCCAACTGTGGACCCACCACCCGCAGGAGGAACATGAAGGGTCCGGTGCAATGCGAATCGGGTGGCAGACCAAGGCGGGAGCCTTGGCGGTCCAATCCCCGGACAAGAAAACTAGTTTTTGGGACATGGAACGTCACCTCGCTGGCGGGGAAGGAGCCGGAGCTTGTGGCAGAGGTTGAGCGGTACCGGCTAGATATAGTCGGACTCACCTCGACACATTGCATTGGCTCTGGAACCCGAGACCTGGAGAGGGGTTGGACACTCTACTTTGCTGGAGTTGCTCCGGGTGAGAGGCGGAGGGCTGGGGTTGGCTTTTTGTTAGCTCCGAGACTCTCTGCCTGTGTGTTGGGGTTTACCCCGGGGGACAAGAGGGTAGCTTCCTTGCGCCTTCGGGTCGGGGAACGGGTCCTGACTGTTGTTTGTGCTTATGGGCCAAATATCAGTTCAGAGTACCCACCCTTTTTGGAGTCCCTGGGACGAGTGCTAGATAGTGCTCCATCAGGGGACTCCATTGTCCTGCTGGGGGACTTCAATGCTCACGTGGGCAATGACAGCTTGACCTGGAGGGGTGTGATTGGGAGGAACGGCCCACCTAATCTGAACTCGAGCGGTGTTTAGTTATTGGACTTCTGTGCAAGCCGCAGTTTGGCCATAACGAACACCATGTTCGAACATAAGGATGCCCACCGGTACACTTGGTACCAGGGCAGCCTAGGTCACAGGTCGATGATAGATTTTGTAGTCGTATCATCTGACCTGCGGCCGTATGTTTTGGACACCCGAGTGAAGAGAGGGGCGGAGCTGTCAACTGATCACCACCTGGTGGTGAGTTGGATCAGATGGCAAGGGAACATGCCGCGTAGACCTGGCAGACCCAAACGCATAGTGAGGGTCTGCTGGGAACGCCTGGCAGAAGAACCTGTCAAGACGGTCTTCAACTCCCACCTCCGGCAGAGCTTTGACCACGTCCCGAGAGCAGTGGGGGACATTGAGTCCGAGTGGGCCTTGTTCCACTCTGCGATTGTCGAGGCGGCTGTTGCTAGCTGTGGCCGTAAGGTGGCCGGTGCCAGTCGTGGTGGCAACCCCCGTACCCGCTGGTGGACACCAGAGGTTCGGGGAGCCGTCAGGCTGAAGAAGGAGGCCTACAGGGCGTGGCTGGTCTGTGGGTCTCCGGAGGCAGCAGACAGGTACCGGATAGCCAAGCGGGGTGCAGCAGTGGCAGTTGCCGAGGCAAAATCTCGGGCGTGGGAGGAGTTTGGTGAGGCCATGGAGAAAGACTATCGATCGGCTCCAAAGAGGTTCTGGCAAACTGTCCGGCGCCTCAGGAGAGGAAGGCAGCAACTCGCTCACACTGTTTACAGTGGGGATGGGGAGCTGCTGACGTCAACTGAGGCTATAGTCGGACGGTGGAAGGAATACTTTGAGGAGCTCCTCAATCCCACCAATGCGCATTCCGAGGAGGAACCAGAGCTGGGAGGCCTGGGGATGGACTGTCCGATCTCGGGGGCAGAAGTTGCTGAGGTAGTCAAACAACTACACAGCGGCGGAGCCCCGGGGGCGGATGAGGTTCGTCCTGGGTATCTCAAGGCTATGGATGTTGTAGGGCTGTCATGGTTGACACGTCTCTACAACATTGCGTGGTCATCGGGGGCAGTTCCTAGGGAGTGGCAGACCGGGGTGGTGGTCCCCATCTTTAAGAAGGGTGACCTGAGGGTGTGTTCCAACTATAGGGGGATCACACTCCTCAGCCTCCCTGGAAAGGTCTACGCCAAGGTACTGGAGAGGAGGGTCCGATCGATAGTTGAATCTCAGATAGAGGAGGAGCAATGTGGTTTTCGTCCTGGCCGTGGAACTGTGGACCAGCTCTATACCCTTGCAAGGGTGATGGAGGGGGCATGGGAGTTTGCCCAACCAATCCACATGTGTTTTGTGGATTTGGAGAAGGCTTATGACCGTGTCCCCAGGGGCACCCTGTGGGGGACACTCCAGGAGTATGGGGTGGGTGGCTTTCTGTTAAGGGCCATTCAGTCCCTTTACCAGAGGAGCGTGAGTTTGGTCCGCATAGCCGGTAGTAAGTCGGACCTGTTCCCAGTGAGGGTTGGACTCCGCCAGGGCTGCCCTTTGTCACCGGTTCTGTTCATCACTTTTATGGACAGAATTTCTAGACGCAGCCGTGGTGTGGAGTGTGTCGAGTTTGGTGGCAGGAGAATCTCGTCTCTGCTTTTTGCGGATGATGTGGTCCTCCTAGCTTCATCCAGCTCTGACCTTCAGCTCTTGCTGGGTAGGTTCGCGGCCGAATGTGAAGCGGCTGGGATGAGGATCAGCACCTCCAAATCTGAGACCATGGTTCTCGACCGGAAAAGGGTGGCTTGCCACCTCCGGGTCGGGGGAGAGGTCCTACCTCAAGTGGAGGAGTTTAAGTATCTCGGGGTCTTGTTCACGAGTGAGGGTAGGAGGGATCGGGAGATCGACAGGCGGATTGGTTCGGCGTCTGCAGTGATGCGGACGCTGAGCCGATCTGTCGTGGGGAAGAGGGAGCTGAGCCAGAAAGCCAGCCCTTGCAGATCATCTTGCACAATTCATACATGTCAGCTTCTTAGGACTGGGGGTGTTTGCTGCGGCCTGCATCAACGCTAGCATTAGCACTGTTAGCCGCGCTAATGTAGTCCTCCATGGTCCACGCTTTGTTAGAGGCGTTTGGCTTCGGCATTGTTCACGGTCATGACGAGCAGCTTCAGGTAAGCGAGTCGCCCCGGGATATGAGCTGGTAAGATAAATACAGTAAATACATAATATTCAGTAGATGAGCACCGTAGATGGCTGCTCTCGCTGGGGGAAACAGGAAAATAAAGAAACAAGCTAAATCATCACATATCTGTGGCATCAAGAAGCATCTTCTGAGTTCAAACACAGGGATGGAGCACAATGTTTACAACTGAACAGTATCAGGATGTTTTAACTCACAGAGGCCTGCAGGTCTTCTGTTTTATGAGCAAAGCGCTGATTATCCGCTTGTTATGAGCGCTTAACGTTATTTTGCCGCTTCCGTGCGGAGCAGTAGGGAAACACATTTCAAACACGTAACCGAGTCTGGTTACCGAACCGAGCAGAATTCTGATGACGTCATACAGGTGCGTGATGGTGCGGGTTCCAACCCACAGGAGAGGTGGGAGAGAGGAGGTAAACAGCGAGTGGATCACAGGGACTGAACAGATGTTTTTGAGCAACACTGCGGTAAAAATGGCGGTTTGCCTGCCCCCCCCCCCCCCCCCCCCCCCGGTTTAGATGCGTTGCCTGTGCAGGTGTCTCTTTCTGTTCCGATGCTGTTACACGTAATATTTTTAATTTATTAAGCCTACAATTTCTTTTTACTCAGTAACGGCTATGATTTAAAATATAGCGAATTACAATTCTTTTTTAAAAACGTACTCAAGTAAAAGTAAAAGTACAGATTTTAAAAACGACTTAAAAAGTTTAAATATAGTAAGTAAGTAAGTAAAAGTTTATTGATATAGCGCCTTTCACAGATATAAATCACAAAGCGCTGTACAACATGATAAAGATCAGGGCAAATACCTCCAACCAATAAAAACATCAGAAAAACAATAGCAGTGTTAAACGTAGAAAATAAAATCATGAGTATAAACAAAGTGAAGGTGTGAACCCGAACAAAGCCATCTTTTTGAAACATTTATGGAGGGAACGCCTGGATGAAAAGGTGAGTTTTTAGATGATTTTTAAAGATCTCTACCGTGTTAGAAAGACAGAGATTTGAAGGTAGACTGTTCCAAAGTCTGGGTGCAATGGTCTGAAAGGCCCTGTCCCCTTTGGTTTTCAGTCTGGTTCGAGGAACAGCCAGGAGGTTTTCAGATGTGGATCTAAGGTTCCGAGAGGTGGTGTGTGGGGATAAAAGCTCAGATAGGTAGCTTGGAGCCTGGTTGTTAAGAGCTCTATAGGTCAGGACTAAAACTTTAAACTGTATTCTATATTCTACCGGGAGCCAGTGGAGGGACTGTAAAACTGGGGTGATGTGAGCTCGTCTGCTGGATTTGGTTAGGAGTCTGGCTGCTGCATTTTGGATGGCCTGAAGGCGTGAGAGGGAGGTTTTGCTGAGACCAGTAAAAAGAGCGTTACTGTAGTCTAAGCGTGATGACACAAAGGCGTGGATGATTTTTTCCAGATCTGCAGTAGAAACCAGTTTACGGACTTTTGAAATGTTTCTCAGTTGAAAGAAACAAGAGCGGGAGATGGTTTTGATGTGTGAGTCTAAACTTAAAGCTGGATCAAAAATGGACACAACAGCAGAATTCTCTGTCAGAGCTGGGATTGAACAAAAAATATATACAAAAAAGCTACTCAATTACAGTAATGTGAGTAAATTTAATTTGTTACTTTCCACCTCTGCATCTCCTTTAGAGCTTTATTGTCTTGGGAGATCTTATTAAATCTTTCAGTCAAGGAGGAAACCGATTCCCGCAGAGACGCGTTCTCAGCAGCGAGCTGCTCCACCCGCTCCTGGCTGAACTCTTCCTGGCTGAACTCTAGAGATTGTCAGAGTTACTGGAATTCCTTGTGAAGAACCTCAAGCAGGTGGAGTCGCCCCTCAAATCCCAAAAGCTGTTCATCTTTGGATTCTAGTAAATCAAATGCATCCTTACAGGGAGATGAGGCCTCAGGCGAGTCCTGGGGACACAGGTCACAGGTGTTTCCATCTCAGGTGCTGATTTCTTCGGTCCCATGACAAAAAAACTCAAAAACTTCGTCAATATAGGTTTGCAAACTTTCTACATTTTCCCCACTTTCCTCCAGGTTGAGTGAGTAACATTTACCAGATTTTTTCTGCCTTGTCAGTAAATAAATTAGGCTAAAATGCATCTTAATTGTGCAGTAGTAGCTCAACAGGTTGAGCGGGTTGTCCAGTAATCAGAAGGTTGCAGGTTCAATCCCAGCTCAGACAGAGAATTCTGCTGTTGTGTCCTTGGGCAAGACACTTAAACCACCTTGCCTGCTGGTGGTGGTCGGAGGGACCGGTGGCGCCTGTGCTCGGCAGCCTCGCCTCTGTCAGTGCGCCCCAGGGCAGCTGTGGCTACATCGCAGCTCATCACCATCAGTGTGTGAATGTGTGTGTGAATGGATGAATGATACACTGTAGTGTAAAGCGCTTTGGAGTCCTTACTCTGAGAGGTGGTATACAAGTGCGGGTCATTCATTCATGGTAATTGTGGAAGTTTCTTAACAAACTGCTATGTGTTTGGTGATCAGACTTCAACGCATGCTCAGATCTCCTCCCGTTTATTTTTAACCGAGCTGATGTTTTGTTGTATAATGTACAGATCTCTTTCAGAGAACTTTATCCATGGCAAATTTTTCTAAAACTAAATACAGGTAAGGCCAGCTTACCAAGACGAAGGCCTTCTCTGCATCAATGCTGACCAAAAAGGCTTAAATGTTGTTCTATTGGATATGATGTAGTATGTTCTAATTGGGGCTTTGTATACAAGCGCTCATTTCCTGAAAGTTCTTTGTATTTCTTCCTGTTTATACTGTATGGTTTTAGAATCAATGTCTCTTATCTTATATAGTGTTGTCCGCTCTTTGCTTGGAAATTGGCTGCCAGCCACCCCTACACATCAGAGAAATGTCTTTGTGTAATAAATCTGTGTTTTGTCCATCCATTGCCAAGTATATTCGACAGTTATCGGTGTAGATATGGTAGCCAATGTCATACCGTTTGAAAATCTGTCCCAAAGGGAGAAGATAGATGAAGAACAGAAGGAGCCCCAGGACAAAATTCAATTCAATTCAAAAATACTTTATTAATCCCAGAGGGAAATTGATTGATGTAGTAGCTCAGAATAATAATAATAATCAAGTCATCAAAGAGTTATTGTAAATTACAATGGCTGTTGGCAGGAAGGATCTCCAGTAGCGGTCAGTGTTGCAGCGAAACTGAAGAAGCCTCTGACTGAAGACACTCTTCCGTTGTCGGGCAGTCTTGTGAAGAGAATGCTCAGGGTTATCCATCATTTTCTTGATTCTCTGGAGAATCCTTCTTTGCATTGTCTCCTCCAGTGGTTCCACAGCCGTCCCCAGAACAGAACCAGCCTTTTTTATTAGGCTGTTGAGCCTTTTCAGGTCCCTGCTTCTGATGCTGCTACCCCAACAGATGATGGCTGAAGAGATTACACTCTAAACAACAGACTTGTAGAAGATGTGCAGCATCTTGCTACAGACATTGAAGGACCTAAGCATCCTCAAGAAGTGCAGTCTGCTGTGTCCCTTCTTGTAAAAGGATTCGCTGTTCTTTCTCCAGTCCAGTCTGTTGTCCAGGTGAACTCCAAGGTATTTGTATTCCTCAACCACCTCCACTTCTTCTCCCATGATGGAAACAGTGTTTGACTTAACCCTGTTTCTTCTCAAGTCTAAAATCATCTTCTTTGTTTTGTTCACGTTCAAGGTCAGATTATTGTTTCCACACAATGCCACAAAGCGCTCCACCAGCTCTCTGTACTCAGCTTCCTGTCCATCTCTGATACACCCCACAACTGCAGAGTCATCTGAGTATTTCTGTAGATGACAGGTCTCTGATTTGTACTGGAAGTCTGAGGTGTACAGGGTGAAAAGGAATGGTGAGAGCACAGTCCCCTGTGGTGCACCAATGTCACTGATCGCCTGGTTTGATGTGCAGTTCTTCTGCCTCACAAACTGTGGTTTGTTTGTCAGGTAGTCTTTAATCCAGGCAATAGTTGAGGCCCCCACCTGTGTCTTCTGGAGTTTCTGGCAAAGTACATCAGGCTGGATTGTGTTAAATTCACTGGAGAAATCAAAGAACATTACCCTGACAGTGTTGCCTGCTTTGTCCAGATGACAGTGGACTGGTTGAAGCAGCTGGATGATGGCATCTTCAACTCCAACTCCATGGCGATAAGCAGACTGCAGCGGGTCCTGATATGTCCTAGTTTGCTTATTCAGGTGGGCCAACAGGAGTCTCCAGAATCTTCATGATGTGGGATGTCAGGGCAACCGGTCTGTAGTTGTCATTGACAGATGGGTGAGTTTTCTTTGGAACTGGAACAAGGCAGGATGTCTTCCACAGGACTGGAACCTTCTCCTGGGCCAGGCTGAGGTTGAAGAGGTGCTGCAGAATCCCACAGAGCTGCTTTGCACAGGCCTTCAGTACCCTGGGGCTGACACCATCTGGACCTGCAGCCTTGTTCCTGTTCAGTCTCTCCAGCTGCCTCTTCACCTGACTTCTAGAGACAGATATGTGGGAGGGAGAGGTAAATGGGGCAGCAGCATCTCCTGACTTGGTTGAAGACAGATTTATAGAACCAGAAGAGTCCATGACTGTGTTAGAGGGCAAAAGAGCTGGCGTGTGACAGGAAAATGTTAGATCAGAGGAGGATGGGATGTCTGATTGACTGGGTTCAGGTGAGGAGGATGCTGAGTTTGTTCCTGAACTGAATCTATTGAAGTACTTGTTCAGTTCATTGGCTGTGTCCAGGCTGCCATCTGTGCAATCCTTCCTCTGCTTGAAGCCTGTGATCTTCTTCATCCCTGACCAGACATCTCTGGTATTGTTCCTCTGTAGTTTGTTCTCCAGCTTCTTCCTGTATGCCTCTTGCTGTCTCTGATCTTGATCTTCAGTTGCTTCTGTATACTCCTAAATAATTCCCTGTCTCCCTCCTTGAAGGTTCTTTTTTCTCATTTAGCAGATTCTTCAGTTCACTGGTGATCCAGGGTTTGTTATTAGCGAAGCATCTCACTTTTCTGGTGGGTATGATATTGCCCACACAGAAGTTTATATAGTCAGTGACACATCCAGTCATGGCATTGATGTCCTCTTCATATCCTTGGCAGAGAGTCATCCAATCTGTGGTCTTAAAATAACTCTGCAGGGCTTCTTCAGCATCCTGTGACCATTTTCTCACAGTTCTTCTTGTCACAGGTTGCCTCTGAACAAGTGGTTTGTATTCTGAGCAGAGAAAAACAAGACTGTGATCTGATTGTCCCAGAGGAGGTCTTGTTTTGGACATGTATGCATTCTTTACATTTGAATAACACAAATCCAATGTCTTGTTTTCTCTGGTGGAGCAGCTGACAAACTGTTGAAATGTTGGAAGTGTAGCAGAGAGCGAGGCATGATTAAAATCACCAGATATTGCCACAAATGCATTGGGGTGCTGGGTTTGTAGCTTAGTGACAATGGAACTGATGGCATCACATGCATTTTCAGCAATGGCTGAAGATGGAATATAAACAGTTGCCAAGACAACACTGATGAACTCTTTTGGCAAATTATATGGGTGACAACTTACTGCCAAGAGTTTAACATCTGGGCTGCAGAGATGACATTTCATTGAAACATGACCTGGATGGCACCATCTGTTGTTGACAAGCACTGCCACTCCACCTCCTTTTCTTTTCCCACTCCTTTTCAGATCTCTGTCTGCTCGTACAGTCAGGAATCCTGGCAGAGAGTTGCTGGAATCAGGGCTATGGTCCTGCAGCCACGTCTCAGGGAAGCACATAACACTGCACTGCTGAAACTGTGGCTGAATCCTTGAAAGGGCTTGGAGTTCCTCCAACTTGTTGGCCAGTGATCTCACATTGACCATTATGATCGATGGAAGAGATAGTTTGAATTTCCTCTTTCTCTGTCTCCATTTTGCTCCCGCTCTGCACCCACGGTTCTTTCGTTTTAGCTCATTTGGGATTTGTGGCTTCAGTTGAGGTATTATTTCAGCCTTTCCAATATTAATCAGCTGCTCCCAATTGTAAACCAGCTTGTGGCCATGGTTACGCATTATAACAAATGCTCAAAAAGTGAAAAGAGTGAAAAAATAGCAGAAAAATCCTCCAAGCTTCACAGCACCAGAAACAGAAAAGGAAAATGTCCAAAAAAATACAGTTTTTTTTTTTTTTGCGACATTAGAAGAAAAAATGTCCAAGAAAAGGCAAAACTTACAGTTGTGGTCAGAAGTTTACATACACTTATAAAAAATATAATATAATGGCTCTACTGAGTGTCCCATTATTTCTAAAACTCAGAGTTTTCTCTGATAGAGTGATTGGAACAGATACTTCTTTGTCACAAAAAACATTCATGAAGTTTGGTTCTTTAATGTCTTTATTATGGGTTAACAGAGAAAAGTGATCACATTTGCTGGGTCACAAATATACATACAGCAACATGATCTAGCAATTTAGGTGACTTAGAAATGTGTCAGTGAACTGAGCTTCATAGCATGGCCTCTTAACTTCTTATGAGTGATTATGAGTGACTACAGCTGGTGACTTCTCTTAGGTCAGGTAAATAGGGCTCATTGGATACAAACGCCCACAAACGCTACAATGGAAAAGTCAAAGGAGCTCAGCATGGATCTGAAAAAGCGAATTATTGACTTGAACAAGTCAGGAAAGTCACTTGGGGCCATTTCAAAGCAGCTGCAGGTCCCAAGAGCAACAGTGCAAACAATTGTTTGTAAGTATAAGGTGCATGGCACTGTTTCATCACTGCCAAGATCAGTGTAACGGAATCAAAGTGATGTAACTAACCAAAGTTGTATTTTAATACACTGTTAGTAGTTCACTTTTATAAACAGAAGAATAGGCTGTTTTTATCATCAGGGAGTTTAATTAAACACTCTGTATTGACTTTGAGACAATAAAAGAGAGAGAGATGGGATCGTTTGAGAATCTTTAATTTCTGAATTATAAATTCTAAACAATCTACCAGGACTACTCTGTGATGGATGAGAATGGATTCGGATGTTGTGTTGGTGCGTGTGTGTGTGTGTGTGGGTCTGGTTCAGATTCTCTAGGATGACGTAATCGAATCTGGTCGTCTTTGTTATGACTAGATATCACGAGGCTTATAAAGTGATGACATGAGCCGCTATTTTGCCGTGTACGTACCCAGTGGGGTCTCCCAAGTAGATCAGGAATTGCCAGGTCTGGAAACCTCGGATGTACGATGGAGCTGTCGGTGCAGCGGTCACAACGTTTCAAAACCCGTCTGGAGGGTCGGCCCGGTACGATTCAGCAGCGTCAGCAGTTGCTCTTATTTTGAAAGGACGTCGTCTGGTTGTTAAACGACGAAAATCTCCCGTTTCACAGTTCTTAGTTTAAAGAAAACGCATCCGGCCAGGCTGCGCTTGTCTTTAGGATGATGGTGAATAGAACTGAAGTCAAAATGGAACTGACTTAAAATGGCGTTGCCTTGTTTTATATCTCTGGATTGTTGATAAGTTTCAGTAAAGTAGATTGGACACTTGAAGTCAACACCAGATTCTCCTGCGGCAGCCGAAAGCTCTGATTGGTTGGAACAATGTGTCATGCGTTTCTATGGAGATGAGGATCAGTATGTCTGCACCGTAGTCCTGGTTTCATTAAACATAATTCATGACATATTTATTTCACAGATCATTCACTTGATTATTGTTGATCAACATCTGTTTTGCTTAATAATTTTAATCACAAATAAAGTACTTTGATTAAGTAAAGCTTCTTCTTCTCCTTCGGACTCTTCTGATGGAATGTAAACAGTCTGAGGAACACCCGACCTTGGTTTTTCTACACGGTGTTATTGTGCCCAGGGGCCAGCTGTATGGAGTTGACAACCATGAACTTCATAACCTTACATCAGGAAGAAAATGCAAGCTATCACCTGCTGCTGAGAGAAAATTGGTCAGGAGGGTAAAGAGTGAACCAAGAATCACCAAAAAGCAGATCTGCCAAGAATTAGAAGCTGCTGGAACACAGGTGTCATTGTCCACAGTCAAACGTGTTTTGCATCTCCATGGAGGCTGCCGTGCAAGAAGGAAGCCCTTGCTCCAAAAGCGGCTCCTTAAGGCTCGACTGAAGTTTGCTGCTGATCACATGAACAAAGATAAGACCTTCTGGAGGAAAGTTCTGTGGTCAGACGAACCAAAAATTGAGCTTTTTGGCCACAATGCCCAGCAATATGTTTGGAGGAGAAAAGGTGAGGCCTTTAACCCCAAGAACACCATGCCTACAGTCAAGCATGGTGGTGGGAATATTATGCTGTGGGGCTGTTTTGCTGCCAATGGAAGTGGTGCTTTACAGAGAGTAAATGGGATAATGAAGAAGGAGGATTACCTTCACATTCTTCAACATAACCTCAAATCATCAGGACGAAGGTTGGGTCTTGGGTGCAGTTGGGTGTTCCAACAGGACAATGACCCCAAACACACATCAAAAGTGGTAAAGGAATGGCTAAATCAGGCTAGAATAAGGGTTTTAGAATGGCCTTCCCAAAGTCTTGATTAAACCCCATTGAAAACATGTGGACAGTGCTGAAGAAACAAGTCCATGTCAGAAAGCCATCAAATTTAACTGAACTTCACCAATTCTGTCAAGAGGAGTGGTCAAAGATTCAACCAGAAGCTTGCCAGAAGCTTGTGGATGGCTACCAAAAGTGCTTAATTGAAGTGAAAATGGCTAAGGGACATGTAACCAAATATTAGCACTGCTGTATGTATATTTGTGACCCAGCAAATGTGATCACTTTTCTCTGTTAACCCATAATAAAGACATTAAAGAACCAAACTTCATGAATGTTTTTTGTGACAAAGAAGTATCTGTTCCAATCACTCTATCAGAGAAAAATCAGAGTTTTAGAAATAACGGGACACTCAGTAGAGCCATTATATTATATTTTTTACAAGTGTATGTAAACTTCTGACCACAACTGTACATATAGTCAACAGAGCTACTCAAACATGCAGCCACCCAGAGCAGCGCAGTTCCGGATGAAACCCTGCAGCAACCCCCCAGGTCAACGGAAGACGCACAAAAATACCTATTTGCCAGATAGAAACGGACCCAACCCAGGGCAGGATCCAAAAGACCGACCCAGCATTTTAGACGATCTAGCAGGATTTGGTATTCAACTGTATCAAAAGCTGCTGAGAGATCTAACAACAGCTGCAGAACATGTGACCCTGAGTTGGATGCTACCAAAATGTCATTCAGCACACAAATCAAAGCGGTCTTGGTGCTGTGTTGTGGTCTGAATGCAGATTGAAACATATCCAACAGTGCATTGTCCTTTATATGGTTCATAATCTGTGAAAGAACAGCTTTCTACAGGACTTTTGACTGGAATGGATCTTTCAAAATTGGATGCAAGTTGTTAAAGTTGTCTGAATGGTCCAAATCAGGTTTCTTTAAAATGGGCTGAACAACTGCTTTTTAAGATCCATAGAAAAAATACCAGAAACAAGTCTAGTGTTCACGATGTTTAGAGTGGCAGGACCAAGGACAGTAACAAGTTCACGTACCAACATCGGTGGCAGAGTCATCTGGAGAGCCAGTTGGTTTTACAGATTTGATCAGTTTTTCAATGTCATGAAGATGAACTGGGGCTAAATTGGAAAAGGTAGTCAAGGATGTTGGCTCCACTGTGCACGTTTGCCCTTGAGGCAAAAGGCTAAGATCTTGACCTGTACCAGAGAAGTGTTAGATCAGCCAGGAACAAATACTTTGCATGCATAATTTCTCAGCATCAGGGTGATCAGCATAAACTTTATAGCACTGGGAATTCCATCTTGTCAATAACTGAACCTGGTAGTGTTGATCCCTCTGTGTCATTGTGTGCTGAGCTCCAGACCTTCTTTCTTCACAAATTCCGGGACATTAGGGATAGTCTTGTGCAACCAGGATCTGGTTGTCCTGATGTACCACCAGCACCTCCCTCATTCTGTAACTTTACTCCCATATCTCTTAGTGAATTGTCAGATCTGATTGGAAATATGAAACCAGCAGGTTCTCCTGAGGACCCTCTCCCCCCGAGGATGGTGGGTGAGATCATCCCTATTTTGGGCCCCACAATTTTAGACATTTTTAACTCTAGCTTGGCCACTGGGGTGTTTCCTACTTCTTTTAAAAAGGCGGTTGTGCAACCAATTTAAAAAAAAACCTGGTTTAGACGGCTCAAACCTTGCAAACTTTTGGCCAATCTCCAAATTACCGTTTTTGTCTAAGGTCCTTGAAAAGATTGTCTATTCACAGATTACAGCAGACATGAATAGCTTTTCTGTAGTTGATGTGTTCCAGTCTGGGTTTAGGCCACTTCACAGTACCGAATCAGCCCTTCTTCGCGTGACCAATGATATCCTGGTGGCTTCTGACTCTGGGTCGCCTGTTTTGATCTTACTGTTAGATCTTTCTGCAGCATTTGATTCCGTTGACCACGATATTTTGCTGGATAGACTTGAGTCATGGGTAGGGCTTAGGGGGACCGCACTTCAGTGGTTCTGCTCATATCTGTCAAACAGAGTTTTCAAGGTTCAGTTGGGTAAATGTTCCTCTACATTCCTTCCACTTCCATGTGGAGTGCCGCAGGGTTCTGTGCTTGGGCCTCTCCTGTTTTCAATTTACATCCTACCCCTGGGTTTCATCCTGAGGAAATATGGCCTGGGCTATCATATTTATGCAGATGATTGCCAGATCTACCTGGCTTTGAACAAACCAGGCTCCCTCTCTCTTCTGGATCAATGTTTGGCTGAAGTGAGGGTTTGGCTTGCCAACAATTTCCTTAAGCTAAATGATTCTAAGTCTGAGGCACTCCTGATGACCCCTAACAAAATCACACACGTATCTTCTGATTTGGCCACTCTCCCTTTTGACCTCGAGCAGTGTGTTACCAACCTGGGGGTGAAACTGGGATACACACTTTTCCATGGGTCCTCAGATTAACGCAGTGGTCAGATCGTGTTTTATCAGCTGCGCAGACTAGTCCGCTTAAAACCGATCCTGAAACGAGCACACCTGGAATCTGTAATTCATGCTTTTATCACCTCCCGACTGGATTATGCAAATTCCGTTTTAATTGGCTTACCTGCCTCCGCTCTTAACAGGCTTCAGGTCGTACAGAACGTGGCAGCCAGGTTTTTAACAAACACCCCTAGAAGACACCATATCACACCTGTACTGGCACAGCTCTACTGGCTACCCGTAAACTTTAGAGTCAAGTTTAAAATCCTGACTTTTGTTTTTAAGGCCCTGAACGGTCTGGCTCCGGATTACCTGTTGGATCTTGTCACTCGTTATGTGCCAAACCGGGCGTTGAGGCCTGCTGATTGCCTGCTGCTTCGTGTTCCATCAATGAAATACAAAACGTGGGGGCAGCGTGCTTTTGTCTATGCTGCTCCGACACTCTGGAATGCTCTTCCTCTTTCAGTGAGGCTGGCACCATCCCTCCTCCGGTTCAAGTCGCTGCTGAAGGCTCACTTTTACGACCAGGCATTTTTAAATCACTGACTTTTATTATTTTATTATGTGTCTTTTTATTGACTGTGATTATCTGCCTTGTTGTGCATTTTATTGTTGACTGTGTATTGTTTTATATTGTGTTTTTACTTTTTATTCTGTACAGCACTTTGGTCGGCTGCCATGCCATTTTTAAATGTGCTTTATAAATAAAGTTGATATGGTATGGTAAGTCTAGTTCCACTAATCTTATTTAACCCTTTCACGCATGATTTATGAAATCTTCAACCATGATTTTTTAAACCATTTTTTCATTCATTTTAAGGTATGACTTAAACAAATTTTATTTTTTGTAATATTTAATTTACAAATAATTTACTACATGCCTACCACAGTGGACAGCGTGTGCCCTGAACATGAAATATGTTGGCTTGACTTCTAGATTACAATGGGGGTGCTCAAATGCAATGAAGTTGTCGGCAGCTGTGCTTAATAGCAAAAAAGAAAATAATAATTTTGAGTAGCTGTCCATTGTAGTGACCATTATGCAGGGCAAGTGTTTTCATCACCTTGGTAATGAAATATGGATTGTTCACCCTGTAATGTGCTCATGGACCACTAGGGGTACGTGTGCCTCTGGGTGGGAATCACTGCTCTGTCAGCATCCACCATCTGATTTGTTTATTTCCGAAGCCTCATCATTCATCCCTGCAAAAGACACATGCTGTAAAGTAACTTATTGCATGAGCAACACTATGACCTGAGCTGCTGTTGTTTAAAACTGCATTCTAGGAATAGATTTTAGGAAGTTCTGCAGACTTCAGGATGCATGCCTCCAGACTGGGCCTGAAGTAGAGGCCTCTGTAGCATGAAGGAGTCCAGTTTCCAGAAAGCAGGGAGATGCTGTCTATCTGTGTGAAGGTCACCATCAGCAGCAGGCTTATCTAACATCCTCCTCAAACATCTAATAGCTGCTCAAAAGAAAACACTCTTCCCAAACATCTAAAGGCTGTGGCTTCAAAACATTCATATCAACATTCCTCCAGTTAACTATTAACAGGATACAAGCTGAGTTATTAATTAAATGAAGAGAATTGGGTTCTCTGGTTCAAAAGAACCATTGAGAAGATTCTGTTTAATGTGTGAGAGCTTTGTTTATTTATCCAGAGCCAGTGGTGGTGGGGTGGTGGTGGTTTGGGGGGGGGGGGGGGGGGGGTCCCTTATGTAACGTTACAGACTGCAGACACACTGCCATAGACAGCAGGAGGTGAGTGTGAGCAGAGATTTTCCTCCAGACTGAGGTGTAAAGCTCTTCTGTGGTCTACACACCGCCCCATGTCACTGCTTCCCATCTGATAAGTCACCTGTCTGTTTCAGAGTAAAATCCCTGGAGTTGGCTTTGTAAAAGTCCATGCACCTTGGGGTGTTCTGTGTCGAGAGGCTGAGTTCATGAAGCTCAAGATGCCAACAAAAAAGGTATTCATCCCAACTCAACACTTTACTATCCAGATGTTACAAAGTTAATCTTCTCTTATTTTTCCATCTGTTGACCATTTGTCATGTAAAACCAAGCCCCCATAATTCGGGTCTGGAAATGAAGCAAAACAGGAAGTAACAAAAATTGCAGTTCCACCCTCATCTGCTGGGGGCTGGGGTCAGAAGCGAGCAAATCCTCATTGACTCCCATGTTAAAAATACCAATTTCACAGCAGAAATAAACATGTTTACAGCCTAGTTCCAAAACATGTTTTAGGTTTAATAGATCTAGTTTACACTCATGACAACTCTGAGGGGGTGA
This sequence comes from Nothobranchius furzeri, assembly GCF_043380555.1. Classification (NCBI taxonomy): domain Eukaryota; kingdom Metazoa; phylum Chordata; class Actinopteri; order Cyprinodontiformes; family Nothobranchiidae; genus Nothobranchius; species Nothobranchius furzeri. The sequence continues at coordinate 23,192,792 of NC_091749.1, forward strand.
AATGTTTCTCACTCTTTTGTTTAAATGTATGAAAAGCCTAAAATTCTGAATAATTAATGAGCATCAGACCCACATGACCACAGAGCTAGCTCTGTGGAAAGGCCTCAGCCTGAGCCTCGGTCTGGCCTGGAAACTGTTCCGCCATTTTCAGTCTCTCAACTTAGACCATTAGTTGTGCCGTTTGTACGTTCTTTTTTTGGATATTATTTGTACAATTGTTGGACAAAATGACTTGCTGTGGCATTAATTGCACTAATAGAGCGTCCAAGGAGTCTCCACTTAATTTTTTTTTTGGTAAGTAAAATTATATTTATGTATTTTAGGTCACTGCCGAGCTGAGCTTAGATTTTAACATGTACTGTTTAACCATGAAATTTAAATGTAATAGGGTAAACCCAGTGCATTTAACATGATGCTGCATTTTTGAAAATGAGTTGAAATATGACATGTTGGTGGAGCTGGGTTCCGACTGTCGGTATGGTCTCCCTCCCCTCAGCGGCAGCTTGTTACTGTGGCAAGCCAAATGAGCATTTATTCTGATATCAGGATATCAGCCAGAATTGTCATGAACATGTAAACCATTTCTGTCCACTAGTTAACTAGTTAGCCATGTTTGTGTCAACTAGTTAAATAGTGACCGCCTAAATGTCAACTAGTTAACTAGTAAGGCCTAAATTCTCTCTAGTTAACTAGTTAAAATGTTTAATATCTTACTAGTTAACTAGTATTGCTCAGTGTGTTCACTAGTTAACTAGTGGACAAATCAATGTCCACTAGTTAACTAGTTAAAACACATTTAGTTTTTACTAGTCAACTAGTAAGGTACAAAAACTCGTACTAGCTGACTACTGAATGTAAAAATCCCACTTGTTAACTTTGCCCAATTTGGCCAGCCGCTTGAGCATTAATTCTGATATCTTGTCAACAGGTCAACTAGTTAACTAGTGAGGGTCAAACTGTACACGCTAGTTAACTAGTGAACACATTTTGACCTTCACTAGTTAACTAGTTGACACAAAAATGGCTCATTAGTTAACTAGTAAAGGCCAAAATGCATACCAGTCAGCTAGTTGAAGGTATTTGTGTCTCACTAGTTAACTAGTCAAGGTCAAAATGAGCCCACCAGTTAACTAGTGGGAGACGAAAATGTTCACTAGTTAACTAGTGAACACATTTTGGCTTCACTGGTTAACTAGGTGACACAAAAATGGCTCACTAGTTAACTAGTAAAGGCCAAAATGCATACCAGTCAGCTAGTTGAAGGTTTTTGTGTCTCACTAGTTAACTAGTGATGGCCAAAATGTGCACACCAGTTAACTAGTGACAGCAGAAATGCCCACTAGTTGACAAGTGAACACATTTTGGCTTCCTAGTTAACTAGGTGACACAAAAATGGCTCACTAGTTAACTAGTAAGGGCTAAAATGCATACCAGTCAGCTAGTTGAAGGTTTTTGTGTCTCACTAGTTAACTAGTGACAGTTCAAAGTGTCCACATGTTCACTAGTGAAGGCAAAACTCCTAACTAGTTAACTAGTTGGAGTAGGTCAGTGCCACTAGTTAACTAGTGAACCATTAATGGCTCACTAGCTAGCTAGTTGATTGTAGCAGGCTCACTAGTTACCTAGTTGATGCATCCATTGTCCAAACTAGTTAACTAGTGAGGACATAAATGTATACTAGTGAACTAGTTCAAGCCTACATTCACACTAGCTAGCTAGTTGCACAGAATTCTAATTAGGAGGCGGACAATTTCTCAAATTGAGGCTTTCTATTAGCTCACTATGTTAAAATAAAATATGACAACCAATCACAGTGCGGAATTTTGCAAAATCCCACCCCAAACATTTGCATGCGGCACACAAGTTAACATGCTGGCCAGAGGAACCTCAGCTAGTGAACTAGTGGCTTCAGTGTGACACTTACATGTAAACTTGTGAAGGCGGAACTGCTCACTAGTTAACTAGTGAGGGTACAAATGTCCACTAGTTAACTAGTGAGGTGCAAAATAAGTGTCACTAGTTCACTAGTGGGCCCCAAAACGCCCACAAGTTAACTAGTAAGGTGCGGATATGCTCACTAGTTAACTAGTGAGGTGCAGATTTGCTCACTAGTTAACTAGTGCGCCCTTAAGCGCCCACTAGTTAACTAGTAAGGTGCAAAAAAGCATCACTAGTTAACTTGTAAAGTGCAGATATGCTCACTAGTTAACTAGTGGGCCCGAAAACGCCAACTAGTTAACTAGTAGGGTGTGGATTTGCTCACTAGTTAACTAGTGAGGCGCAGATTTGCTCACTAGTTAACTAGTGAGGTGCAGATATGCTCACTAGTTAACTAGTGAGCATATCTGCACCTCACTAGTACCTCACTAGTTAACTAGTGAGCATATCTGCACCTCACTAGTTAACTAGTGAGGTGCGGATTTGCTCACTAGTTAACTAGTTACATCTAAAAACACATACAAGCTGACCATTTTTGTCCACTAGTTAACTAGTGGAACAATTGAAATTTCACCAGTTTACATGTGTGGCAGTGCAGCAGCTCACTAGTTAACTAGTGCCTGAAACACAAATTATGCATATTCTAATGAGAAGGCGGGCAGAAGACTCCTGTTGGGTATAAGAATCCCACCCAGTCTAAAACGTATGTGCTGTGGCCTCGCAATCACATACTGATGGGTGCCCCTGAGCACCAAGGCTTGCACTCATTAGTCATGGTTTGACACCTACTGGTTGGTCGTTGCGGCGGGTTCGAATCCCGCAGATGGCATTCCGCAATTGCTGTAACATTATTTATTTTATCTTTGTGTTGTAATGTTCAAAGTTTTATTGTTTTACTGCTTTTATTCCCCCCTCCCAAATCAAGTAAAGCACCTCGTTTGGTGTTGTGTAAGGGAGATCAGTTGGCGAGTTCAAGTCCCATAGAGGAAAATTGGAATTTAGTGTGCCAGTTATCTATTTTATTGTAGTTCATTTTTGTTTGGTATTGAAAGTTTGGTATTGAAAAAGGCTATATTAAAAATAATTATTAATATATATTCATCCATCCATCCATCTTCCCAAGAAATAGATCAAATGACACTGAGGGAAAAAACTGTAGTCATTTTGGAGAGGGTGCTCGCTGCAGAACCACAAAGGCGGAGCTGCACGCCGCCCATTCACGCAAACTCAGCCTAGCCCACTGACTTCCGTTTTTGTTTTCAACTTTATCGCAAACTGACCTGACCCACATGAATTACGGCTGTTACTAGTTTACAGTCGTTAATGCTATGTTCTATGCTCCAATTAAACAAGATAAATATAACTTGCTACATGACAAAGACTGAATATATCTCAAAATGAAAAGGTTTCTTTTAACGAATATCTGCCTACAGCTGGTCTAATAAAAGTGCTGTACAACAGCACTTCAGTCTATTGAACGGCCTCTGGTAGTCTAGTGGTAAAATCGTCTGAGTTGGTTTTTGCTTTCCCCTCAGCTGATGCTGGTTCGATTCTCGGTGGGGTCATCAGCAGTCTATTTAGCCACATTCAATTTGTTTATATTTTAGTTGTAATGTTTCTTTTCAGCAAAATATTTATGTCGCTAAAAGTTCTTTGAATTTGGTCGTTCCTAAACAGCATTTTAGTTGAAACTCTGCTCACAAATGGACTCACACTGGCTAAATAAACGAATAAATAAATAAATAAATAAACATATGTTAAACGGTATACCAGTAAATTGTTGTAAACATAGTACTGGCAAGTGTAGCTAGAAATGAAGAAAAGAGGTTGTAAACTACCTAAAACTTACACTACTGGGAGGCGAAACAGCATGTCAACCTGACTCCATAACCACTACACCACCACATCTGTTATAAATCATGTGGCGTTACATGTAATTGTGCTGCCCAGTGTGTCTCTGAGATGGGATGTATGGTTTATTGGCAGTGTCTCAGTAGAAGTCATTTCAGAAATAATTTGTCAGAAAATTCACAGAATATCCAGATTTGAGAACCAAGACCAGACCCGCTTCAGGGGAGGAGACCAAATTGAAGCTGAGATGGGAGGAAAATGCATGAATGAGGCTAAAAATGGCTTTGGCGTGTTTCTTATGAGGAAATGACAATATAACATGTTTAAAAGTTCCAAAAGTTAGATTTTTAATTATATGGAACCTTTACAAAAACTGTTCAATTAACTTCTCAACTCCGTCCTCAATCTCGCATTTTTTAGCTACAACACCCTCTTTGGTTCCAGAATGCTATCAAGTCTGACAACTGGAAGGAATTAGACTGACTCTGATGGAATGGGCGGGGCTGATTCTGGAATGGGCGGGGCTGACTCTGGTGCAGCTCCACCTTCTGGTGCAGCTCCGCCTTTGTGATTCTGCAGCGAGCACCACTTGTTATTTTGAGCTAGTACCAGAAGACAGTGTAACCTTTTTTAGTTCTCTCCAGTCAAAACAAAACTTTAGACTTTTTTTCTTTTTTTAATTTAACAGGGAACAGCAATCAATTGAACAGGGAACTGCAACCAGTAGTCACACAACAAAATAAAATCACACAAACAAAATAAAGTTACTCTCCTCTTTTCTTGGTGTCTGAAAAGTGCAGGGAAAACCATCAGACTCCAGTCACCCATCGAATGGACTCTTCACCCTCCTGCCCTCTGGGAAGCGCTACAGGAGCCTATGGACTAAGACTACCAGGTCCCGAAACAGTTTCTTCCCCACAGCTGTCAGACTCCTAAACTCTGCCTGCTGACATAACACCCCAAACCAGCAGCACCCTACATAAACTCTGTAGAAACAAGAAAGCCCCGCAAATCGACGCAGAGCGTCGCGGGATATGCCTGACTGGTCATATATATTACCTCTCATGACACTGACCTCTGACCCTATGAGCTTGTGTATGTGACAAGTTTATTTACCTTTGATAGGGAGTTATGACCTCTGATTTTGTCAAAATCCTTCAACCCGCTCAGGAGATATTGCACACAAAAGCCAAATTTTCATATATACGGCCTCACACAACCTTGACCTTTGATCCTATGAGGTTTTGTACCTCATGAGTTTATTTACCTTAGATAGGGAGTTGTCACCTGCGATTTGGTCAAAGTATTTCAACCTGTTCAGAAGATATTGCACACAAAATCCAATTTTTCATATATACGGCCTCACACGACCTTTACCTTTGACCCTATGAGGTTGTGACCTGATCAGTTTATCTACCTTTGATAGGGAGCTATCACCTCTGATTTGGTCAAAATCATTCAACCCATTCAGGCAATTTTTGATATATATATGACCTCACACAACCTTGACCTTTGACCCTATGACATTGTGTTCCTAATCAGTTCATGTACCGTTCATAGTAATAAAATACACAGGCGAGGGTCCGACTCTCTGGAGGACGCCATGTTGGATTCTATGTTTATTTAGCTGTATTTATGGTTTTGTTGGTGGTTTTTGACTCCTTTGAAAACTGTGCATCAACACTCTTCTTCTTCCTTTTCTTGTGTGTTATTTGGCGGATGGCACTCAACATAAAAAGATGCATTTCTCAAACAATTAATGTATTGGAGCGTGAACCAGAGTCATTAATCTCATATCCTAATTTGAGAGTTACAGCTAGAGTCCAGAGGGTTTTGTTGGCTTTATGAGCATTAGTTAGTAAGGTCCTCACTTGAACAAAAAATACAGCTTGTTTGCAGTGACTTTGGTATTTACTACCCCCCATTGCCAGAAATCTACACACTTTCCCTTTAAGCGCGTTGTCTCTTTAAGACTGGTCCTGGGTGACATTGGAGTTTACAGCGAGGCCGTAGAAATTATCTGTCTGGATATTTATTGTGGAGATTAATGGACTAAAATGGGTTGCTGCACCGTGACTGTCTTCTCCTTTTTTTGGAGAGTAAAAACTATATTTTGGTTTTTAAATGCTGCCACTGCACCGTGTTAAGAAATCATATTACTGGTTGGTTCGAAATGGGTTGAAATGTTCACATTTCTTCTTTGCTTTACATGCTGATCACTAAAGCGTGCTTTAATTAATATTACGTTTTCTTAAAACGTAAGAGCAAACAAGGGGGATTTTAATTGACAAAAATAATAAAATCAGCACATTTCCAAATCTGAGTGAAGTTGGCCCCCCCCACCTTCTTCAAATACAACAAAAGTGGTATCAAACCATTGTGCTACATTTGTGCTGGTTTGTGCTGCAAAAATTTTTGTTTGTGCTACTATCGTTTTCAAGATATTAATAAAACTTTCTGTAGGTCATCAGAGGTCAACCAGCCCCCCCACATAAATGGAATCAAACAAAACTGGTGTCAATCAACTGTTCTACGTTTGTGCTGGTTTGTGCTGCTAAAATTGTCGTTTGTGCTGCTTCTTTCTTGAAGATATTAATGAAAATGTAAAGGTCAAAAGGTCAACCAGCCCCCCCACCTTCTTCAAATCCAACAAAAGTGGTATCAAACCATTGTGCTACGTTTGTGCTGGTTTGTGCTGCAAAAATTTTCGTTTCTGCTGCTTTCATTTGGAAACCAAAAGTTTCTAGAGCTCAACCAGCCCCTTTCTTTAATGTTTAATCTTAAAGATATTAATAAAATTCCATCCATCCATCTATTCGCTTCCACTTATCCTTCTAAGGGTCGCGTGTGGGCGCTGGAACCTATCCGAGCTGTCATAGGGCAAGAGGCAGGGTACATCCTGGACAGGTTTGCCAGTCTGTCACAGGGCCAACACAAGGGACAGACATCCATTTACACTCGCAGCTATGGGCAATTTGGATTAACCAATTAACCTATCCCCACAAGCTGCATGTCTTTGGAGAGAACCCACACAAACACGGGGAGAACATGAAAACTCCACACAGAAAGACCCTGTAACAGTGCTAACCACTGTGCTGCCGTAATAATAACATTAATTAACATTGATGAAGAAATGTAAAGGGGCATGCCAGTAGGTGCGTATCAGTTTATAACTAGATACGGTATTTTGAGCCAATAATCTGGTTGTGGATCACTGACTACCATGTTTCTTAACATTACCTTACTCCATCTAGTGTGCTACCAGCAGGGTATATGGTAAAATGCTAACAGTTGTTAAAACATTAACCTAATAATATGTGAACTGTAGCTTTTAAGTAAAATGCTAATATTAACAAAATTGCTGTCATTTGGATGTGGGCTGTCATGAGCAAGTTGTATAAAATTAACATACACAGGAGTGCACTTCAGTGACTACGTTTACATGCAGCCAATATCCGGGTTATGATCACGTCAAGGTCGGTATTCAGGTTTCTGAGTTGATCAGAATAACCCATTTACAAGCCCGTTTACAATAAATAGAAAGAGTTCAATTCAATTCAATTCAAGTTTATTTATATCGCGCCAAATCACGACAAGAGTCGTCTCAAGGCACTTCACATAATAAACATTCCAATTCACAGTTCATTAAGCCAATCAGAAATAATGTTTCCTATATAAGGAACCCAGCAAATTGCATCAAGTCACTGACTAGTGTCAGTGACTATACAGCAATCCTCATACTAAGCAAGCATGCAGCGACAGTGGAGAGGAAAACTCCTTTTTAACAGGAAGAAACCTCCAGAGAATCCTGGCTCAGTATAAGCAGCCATCCTCCACGACTCACTGGGGATCGAGAAGACAGAGCAGACACACACACACACACACACACACACACACACACACACACACACACACACACACACACACACACACACACACACACACACACACGGACAAGTAATGTGTCTACAGTTATATTATGCTGTCTTAGTAAATATTCTATTTGGTGAAAGATAAACTTTATTATATTTATCCTAGTGGATCTATAATTAAACGGATAAACTAGTATTAGCACATCAAAAGTCAAGGAAACCAAAAAGTTATTATCAGGAGAGAGAGAATGTTTAAGTAGTTAGCAGCAGTGTGCTAGTCGATGGCCCCCTCCATGAGGCCACCACAGCTCAGCATAACGTCGTTCTAGCTTCTTCTGGGGAGAAAAACACTTACAGAGAAAATAAAGTTAACAGCTGAAATTGCACAAAATAGTACAAAGAGCAAACTGTAGAAGAAAGAAGTAGAGTGTGAGAAGTGGTCAGTGTATCCTCCAGCAGTCTAAGCCTATAGCAGCATAACTACAGAGATAACTCTGGATAATCTATCCTATTTAGATGTAGGCATGTTGGAGGCAGGGCAAGGGAGAGCCGTCTTTACCGACTGTACACTCCACCTCCCTCTACTCCCCCACTTGTCCAGATTTAGGCTAACATCAGATTTTAACCATAGGCCCTATCAAATAAAAATGTTTTAAGCCTATTCTTAAATGTAGACAAAGTGTCTGCCTCACGGACTAAGGCTGGGAGCTGGTTCCACAGGAAAGAATCCTGATAACTAAAAGATCTGCCTCCCATCCTAAGTTTAGATATTCTTGGAATCACCAGTAGACCTGCAGTCTGAGAGCGAAGCGCTCGGTTAGGAACGTATGGAACAATCAGATCACTGATGTATGATGGAGCTTGATTATTAAGAGCTTTATATGTGAGAAGAAGGATCTTAAAATCTATTCTGAATTGAACAGGTAGCCAATGTAGGGAAGCTAAGATAGGAGAGATATGATCTCTCTTTTTAATTCTCATCAGAACTCTAGCTGCAGCATTTTGGACAAGCTGAAGACTTTTAACTACATTCTGTGGACTTCCTGAGAGTAATGAATTACAGTAATCCAGTCTTGATGTAATAAATGCATGAACTAGTTTTTCAGCATCACTTCTGGAAAGTATGCTTCTAATCTTAGCAATATTCCGAAGGTGGAAAAAGGAAATCCTACAAACTTGTGTAACCTGGGATTTGAATGACATGTCCTGGTCAAAGATAACACCAAGGTTCCTTGCTTTGTTCGCGGAGATTAATGTAATGCCATTAAGGTCAGGCGATTGGCTAAGCAATTTCCTTTTCTGGATTTCTGGTCCAAAGATGAGAACTTCCGTCTTGTCTTGATTTAAAAGCAAAAAGTTTAGAGTCATCCAATTTTTTATGTCCTCAAGACAAGCCTGTAATATACCCAACCGATTAGGTTCATCAGGGTTAATGGATAAATATAACTGAGTACCATCAGCATAACAGTGGAAGTTTATCCCATGCTGTCTAATGATTTTACCAATTGGGAGCATATATATAGTAAAAAGAATTGGTCCAAGCACTGAACCCTGTGGTACTCCGCAAGTAACCCTGGAGTATGAAGACGATTTGTCATGTACGTTTACAAAATGAAATCTGTCAGACAGGTAGGATTTAAACCAGCCTAACGCTGTTCCTTTGATCCCTACAACATGTTCAAGTCTTTCTAAAAGAACATTGTGATCAACTGTGTCAAAGGCACAATAGAAAGAGTTACCTCTAACTTGCATAACCCGATTTAAATGCGGACGTTGGGGTAGCGTCAGGACGTATGGACTACGTCCAGACGCAATATGCGTCTTTTCCAGTTCTTCTTGTTCCGGTATCCGTGAAAACAACAACATGTTTCCCAGTTCGGAAGAGATAGCGACCGCGTTCGTTTGTGCTTTAGTTTCTTCGTCACTCCAAAAGTGTGGTGCTGTGCCGCGACTCGCCATGTTGCTCCCCACTTGTTGTTTACTTCCGGTGTTCTGGCGCATACAAGACGTCTCGCTACGCAAAAGACCAAGATTCCTTGCGAACAGAGCATGTGCAGAACACATGCTTTGATGGGGATATCCCGGTATGCGTTTACACGACCAAACATTCGGGTTAGAAAAGGGTTACCCCCGGTTATGAGCATATCTGGGTTTTTGGCTGTGTTTTCAAGGACCTGCGGAACCGGGTTATTGTGAATATTCGGGTTTTAAAAGGGTTACTGGCTGCATGTAAACGCACTCAGTGATTCAGCAAATCTGAACTCAAAGGCTCCAAACAGCCTGCAGAACTGTGAATCTTATGTAACTGTCAATGTTACCTGAAAGGGCCAAACTATATTTTTTTGCAAGAGTCAAACTTCTGTAGCCATGGTCACAAAGGGCTATTTAATGAGTGGTCTATTAAACACGTGTGGGATTGACACAGACACAGATTTATCTCAACAGAGCATGGATTTATCTACAAGTATTTTGATGATGAGCAAGGAACATTGACTAAATTTTGTACTATCAAATGAATTTTGAACTAGATCTTGTTAAGGATAAACTGGTACAACTCTGCCAGAAAAAAACAAACGTAGCGACCTGTGTTTGGTTTGTGATCACAAGGGGGTGCTATCATACACATTCTACTTCTGAGAGAAAAAAACAAGAGTTGAAGAAAACATGTGCTAGCTATCTTATCTGCATTTTTAAGCTAGATTCCATGAGCAACTAGCCTGGCAAGCCAGATTAAATAAATGTATTATTTAGTGGCCATGCTCCATTGACGGCTCTCGGTTGTGGGGCGGGTTCTACCGTTGTATTTCAAATGATCTCCGCATTCCACTGGACAATGAATGTGACATACTCTTGTTTCACTCTGTTGAATCATCCCACCCACCAGGCATATAGAGAGTGCCCTGATTGGCCCACAAAGCGGATAAAGCTCTGTGATTTGTTCACTAAGCAGATAGAGCACTATGATTGGCCCTCTATTATGGACCAATCACAGCTCTTTTTGTGTTTGAAACCCCTCTAGAGAGCTGTGATTGGCTAGACAGAGTCCTGGTAGGAGCTGCTGAGGTTCCAATGGAGCATGCCTAGACCAAACTTTGCAAAGCAAAAATTGGTCTAGTTCACTAGGCTAATGAGCAACAGCAGCACAAACGATAATTTTAGCAGCACAAGCCAGCACAAACGTAACACAATTGATTTACACCAGTTTTGTTTGATTCCATTAATGTGGGGGGGCTGGTTGACCTCTGATGACCTCTAGAAATTTTTATTAATATCTTTAAAATGATAGCAGCACAAATGACAATTTTAGCAGCACAAACGTAGAACAGTTGATTGACACCAGTTTTGTTTGATTCCATTAATGTGGGGGGGCTGGTTGACCTCTGATGACCTCCAGAAATTTTTATTAATATCTTTAAAACGATAGTAGCACAAACGAAAATTTTTGCAGCACAAACCAGCACAAACGTAGCACAATGGTTTGATACCACTTTTGTTGGATTTGAAGAAGGTGAGGGGGGCTGGTTGACCTTTTGACCTTTACATTTTCATTAATATCTTCAAGACAGAAGCAGCACAAACGACAATTTTAGCAGCACAAACCAGCACAAACGTAGCACAATTGATTGACACCAGTTTTGTTCGATTTAATTAATGTGGGGGGGCTGGTTGACCTCTGATGACCTCTAGACATTTTTATTAATATCTTTAAAATGATAGTAGCACAAACGAAAATTTTTGCAGCACAAACCAGCACAAACGTAGCACAATGGTTTGATACCACTTTTGTTGCATTTGAAGAAGGTGGGGGGGCTGGTTGACCTTTTGACCTTTACATTTTCATTAATATCTTCAAGACAGAAGCAGCACAAATGATAATTTTAGCAGCACAAACCAGCACAAATGTAGAACAGTTGATTGACACCAGTTTTGTTTGATTCCATTAATGTGGGGGGGCTGGTTGACCTCTGATGACCTCTAGACATTTTTATTAATATCTTTAAAATGATAGTAGCACAAACGAAAATTTTTGCAGCACAAACCAGCACAAATGTAGCACAAAGGTTTGATACCACTTTTGTTGAATTTGAAGAAGGTGGGGGGGCCAACTTCACTCAGGTCATTTCCAAGCCAACTGCGGTTAACATTGGCACGTCGGCTTGAAAAATATCTCCTTTTTGCCGTAAATAACAGACATTTCATAGCTGTTGTGGGTTATTTATGTGTTCATCAGTGCTTGAGAACTGTAACTTTGGGGAGCGGGTCGTAATTGTGGGCTTTTAATGCGGTGCTGTCTGTGGCGAGGTGTTGGTAGGGTCTGATCGGAGCTGCAGCCAGAGCGTTTCTCCCGACCAGCGGCTGCTGGGAGCTGGTCCACGGTGAAGCAGCCCACGCAGCCAAACGAGGGCTTCCCGGCTAAGAGCTGACCGCAGCGGCCCCGACGACCGCGGGCCAGCGACCCGAGAAATAACATGGGGAGTCCTGCTGCTGCCTGCTGTTGTTTGTTTTCCGTAGTAAATACCTGAATATGCAGGGACTCAACAGGTCATTCAGTTGTATGGTATCATTCAGATGATCAAATGAAATGTTGCAACATTAATATCAGTTTACCTGATCTTGATCAATAATCACATTGATGAATTGGTGCATGAATAACTACAGACCCTGCTTCCTGCAGCAGCTTTTTCAGCTCTAGATTTATGATTTGCTATTTGTATATTTCAACAAATAAGACGGAAATAGCATTAATTATTTAGATTTATTTGTGGATTTTTTTGTCGATGTTGACCCTGTTGTGTCTCAGTTCATGAAGCTGTTTTCAATGTTTCCCGCGATGCGAGCAGCTGATTGTGCAGCAGATGGCCGCGGACATTATCAATTTCGAAGTGAGCATGTTTCAGAACTCTGCTCTGTGGATTCTGGTGGTTCTGATAACCACCCGCTAGTTCTGGATCAAGAGAAAGCCTGCTGTGCTGTGCCGATGATTTTATTTTGCGAGGATGGATTGAGGAAGGGGGACACACATGCTTAAATATCGACTGTCGGCAATGATCAGATTCATACTCATAAATTACTTGTTTACATGTTTGTGTGTGTGTGTGTGTGTGTGTGTGTGTGTGTGTGTGTGTGTGTGTGTGTGTGTGTGTGTGTGTGTGTGTGTGTGTGTGTGTGTGTGTGTGTGTGTGTGTGTGTGTGATAGATAGATAGATAAAAACTTTATTAATCCCTCGGGTGAGTTCCTTCGGGAAATTCAGTGTGTGTGTGTAACTCTGCCCACTAATCCGTTACGTATTTTGTTTCTTGTTGACATAAATACAAAAATTATGCAAAAGAAAAGAAGTGAAATAATGTACAAAACTAAAGTATATGGACCAGGATCGAACCCACGACCATCACCATTGCAGGCAAACGCATTAGCCACTAGACCACAAGCACTGGATGCTAAATCCCCTCGCAAATTCCTACCTTCAAAACATCATGAGTGCTGGCAGGCTTTACAGCAACGTGTGTAAAATAGAGCCTTTTTTATTATTATAAACTTGTCGCTTCCGTACAAATGTGAAACAATATATCTGACGGAGATTTCTGCGGAGTTTCTGCACTTTCTTGTCAACAGAAACAGACATGCTGTCTGCCGCTGCCTTCCGCCTCCAGGCTTTTTCAGACTATTAACTGAAAACTAAAGACTGCACACGTTAACTGAACAAAGATTACAGCAATACACCACAACTTTCTCGCTACAAATGTCGTCAAAACATATTTATATGCTCAAACAATCTTAGTTTATCAAATTTTCTCTTAGAACAGCCTGAACAGAGTCCGCCATACTTTCTCTGTTTCTCAGTCCTAAATGGACCAATCACATTGCTGTTCTGCATTTCTTCATTTGCATGTAATGGCCGGATTTGCTCACAAGTTAACTAGTGAGCAGTACAGCGGTCGAACTAGTTAACATGTTACACAGAATGCCAGCCATGTGTGTATTTATTCAAATTCCACAAATTTACTAGTTTTAGGGGCATTTTTCTGCAGCTAGTTAACTAGTGACAGTGTTTTGTGTTCACTACTTAACATGTAAGGCTCAGTTTGCCCTCTATAAGCTACTGAGAAAAAATAATAATGCAGATATGCTCACTAGTTAACTAGTGAGTGCTTCCTGTCCCATTACAAGTGAACTAGAAAGGCCAAATATGTCAACTAGTTAACTAGTGAAGGTAAATGTGTCACTAGTTAACTAGTAAGAACACATTTTTACATAACAAGTAAACTAGATTGCTCCAAAAACAGCAACTAGTGTGCGTCTTGTGCGCACTAGTTAACTAGTGAGCATATCTGCACCTCACTAGTTAACTAGTGAGCATATCTGCACCTCACTAGTTAACTAGTGAGCAAATCTGCACCTCACTAGTTAACTAGTGAGCAAATCCGCACCTCACTAGTTAACTAGTGAGCAAATCCGCACTTCACTAGTTAACTAGTGAGCAAATCCGTGCCTCACTAGTTAACTAGTAAGCAAATCCGCACTTCACTAGTTAACTAGTGAGCATATACGCGCCTCACTAGTTAACTAGTGAGCAAATCCGCACCCTACTAGTTAACTAGTTGGCGTTTTGGGGCCCACTAGTTAACTAGTGAGCATATCTGCACTTTACAAGTTAACTAGTGATGCTTTTTTGCACCTTACTAGTTAACTAGTGGGCGCTTTAGGGCGCACTAGTTAACTAGTGAGCAAATCTGCACCTCACTAGTTAACTAGTTTGCAAATCCGCACATCTCTAGTTAACTAGTGAGCATATCTGTGCCTCACTAGTTAACTAGTGAGCAAATCCGCACCCTACTAGTTAACTTGTTGGCATTTTGGGGCCCACTAGTTAACTAGTGATCATATCTGCACTTTACAAGTTAACTAGTGATGCTTTTTTCTACCTTACTAGTTAACTAGTGGGCGCTTTAGGGCGCACTAGTTAACTAGTGAGCAAATCTGCACCTCACTAGTTAACTAGTGAGCATATCCGCACCTTACTAGTTAACTTGTGGGCGTTTTGGGGCCCACTAGTGAACTAGTGACACTTATTTTGCACCTCACTAGTTAACTAGTGGACATTTGTACCCTCTCTAGTTAACTAGTGAGCAGTTCCACCTTCACAAGTTTACATGTAAGTGTCACACTGAAGCCACTACTAGTTCACTAGCTGAGGTTCCTCTGGCCAGCATGTTAACTTGTGTGCTGCATGCAAATGTTTGGGGTGGGATTTTACGAAATTCCGCACTGTGATTGGTTGTCATATTTTATTTTGACACAGGGAGCCAATAGAGAGTCTTAATTTGAGAAATTCTCTGCCTCCTAATTAGAATTCTGCGCAACTAGCTAACTAGTGTGAATGTAGACTTGAACTAGTTTACTAGTATACATTTATGTCCTCACTAGTTAACTAGTTTGGACAATGGATGCATCAACTAGGTAACTAGTGAGCCTGCTGCCATCAACTAGCTAGCTATTTAGCCATTAATGGTTCACTAGTTAACTAGTGGCACTGACCTACTCCAACTAGTTAACTAGTTAGGAGTTATGCCTTCACTAGTTAACTAGTGTGCATATTTTGGCCATCAATAGTTAACTAGTGAGACACAAAAAACCTTCAACTAGCTGACTGGTATGCACTTTGGCCTTTACTAGTTAACTAGTGAGCCATTTATGTGTCAACTAGTTAACTAGTGAAGCCAAAATGTGTTAACTAGTTAACTAGTGCACATTTATGTCTACCACAAGTTAACTAGTGTGCACATTTTGGCCATCACTAGTTAACTAGTGAGACACAAAAACCTTCAACTAGCTGACTGGTATGCATTTTGGTCTTTACTAGTTAACTAGTGAGCCATTTATGTGTCAACTAGTTAACTAGTGAAGCCAAAATGTGTTAACTAGTTAACTAGTGCGCATTTATGTCTACCACAAGTTAACTAGTGTGCACATTTTGGCCATCACTAGTTAACTAGTGAGACACAAAAACCTTCAACTAGCTGACTGGTATGCATTTTGGTCTTTACTAGTTAACTAGTGAGCCATTTATGTGTCAACTAGTTAACTAGTGAAGCCAAAATGTGTTCACTAGTTAACTAGTGCGCATTTATGTCTACCGCAAGTTAATTAGTGTGCACATTTTGACCCTCACTGGTTAACTAGTGAGACAAATACCTTCAACTAGCTGACTGGTATGCATTTCTGCTTTTACTAGTTAACTAGTGAGCAGTTTTTGTGTCAACTAGTTAACTACTGAAGCCTAAATGTGTTCACTAGTTAACTAGTGCGCATTTCTGCTGTCACTAGTTAACTAGTGGGCACATTTTCACCCTCGATATTTAACTAGTTGACACAAACATGTCTAACTAGTTAACTAGTAGACAGAAATGGCTTACATGTTCATGACAATTCTGGCTGATATCCTGATATCAGAATAAATGCTCATTTGGCTTGCCATATGGCGCATCTCTGATCGCAGCAGCGCCTGTCTGCTGTGCGGCTGCCGGCTTGTGGAGCTCTTGGTAGACCTCTGTGTTCCACCTGGTTTTACCCAGCGGTCAGCCCGGCGTATCTCTGACTCAGAAGCTCCGGTGTTGTGCACAGTTAACTCCGGTTGTAGCTAGGTAGCAACCTCCGTTAGCTTAGCTCCCACCTCCGCGTTAGCTTTTGGTTAGTTTGGAGCTACATCCCTTCGACGGGTGTCGTCATTTGATCCCAGCCTTACAGCCCCACCCTCAGCTCCACCTCTTTTCCTTTTTTTGGAATTTTCTGGGCTTGACGGAACCTGTGACACGGTCAAAATGGCATTAGTGGAAACCTCCCATTTTGGCACAAAAACTTATAAGTGGAGCCTATGGACACGGATTGTCCAGTATATATGTCGATGTGTAAAACCAACAACAGCATCGGGCTCAGGCTACGGGTCTACTCTCATCTCCTATTGGTCAGTAAATAGGCATGACCCTAAAAACATGATCAGTAAGTCATTGTGTGGTGATTAGGGCTTCCTGCATTTGATTATTGTGGAATAAGCTTTAAATGAATGATGTTTGTTCACATAATTGAAATGTTTGTTCGTCAGAGAGGTCATCTCCTCTGCCACTTCTGCAGATGCACTTATGAGCTGCTGATGTGGTTTGATCCTTCTGTGGATGTGTCTCCTGGCTCTACGTCTGAGATAAAGCAGCCGACCATCTGTCTCTTTTCAGGTTTATGAGGTGAAACAAGGCAGCAATCTGGTGGAGCAGATCCGTCTGTTCATTCACAAAGTTACAGATCCTCTCCACCCGAAGGTGAATGCCAACCGACCACAGAATGTCAAATCCCTGTCCCACCCGTTCTCCAGAGAGAAGCAGCACCTGTAAGAAGAGTCCAGACATATTTGTGTGTGTGTGTGTGTGTGTGTGTGTGCGTGTGCGTGTGCGTGTGCGTGTGTGTGTGTGCGTGTGTGTGTGTGCGTGCGTGTGCATGTGTGTGTGTGCGTGCGTGTGCATGTGTGTGTGTGTGTTTGGTTTTTTATCCTGGTGGGGTCCATCACCTGAGATTTCACTCACCCCATGGGGACCAAAATTTCAGGCACAACCATTGCAATAGACAGAAAATGGCTTGCTGATATGCCTGGTGCAGTTTTTTTAATTTTTTTTTGCAAACCAAAATTTGTCCTCTGGAGGTAGGTTACCCTGACAGTGTGTTAAATGTGTAACCCCTGGTGGTCACTGCCAGTATTACGGTGTGTATGCAGTCCCCAGGAAGTAGGTTTTTCCGAGAGTGTGCTAAGTCTAGCACACCTGGTGGTAACTGCTGGTATTACCATGAGGTCATTAAAAATTAAAGACTGTAAAACATTTTTATTTGATTTTATATCAAGGTTTTATTGCCTGGGTATATCTCAGCATCAACACCTCTGTTACATCAGCAGTATAGCATAGTAGCAGCTAATTTTTATATCAATGAACCAAACCCTCTGTCATACTGTGGTACATCACGGTGTCAACACGTAGGTATATCCAGACACGACAGGATTAAGTGGTGCAGGCAAGCCCGTTCAGATATCCAGGCCTGCCCAGCACATACTAAAACACTAGTCTTGATCCAAGAGAGCCAGCCAAGGGCTAATAATAAGTTATTATTAGGGATTTCCTGATCAGGCTTTTTGCCCTTGAGTCTGAGTTATTTGATTTTGAGTATCTGCCGATACAGAGTCCCGATCAGAAATTTCCATACTACATTAAAAAACTAATAAATAGTGAATAAATAGATCCAGGATGTTGCTTATTTTCTTGTTTAACTCATTGTATTTTGACATTTAACAACGCTGTTAACAAACAGCTCTTCTGTGAGGTAGGTTCTGTGTTCTACTTTGCCGGCGTTTTACCAGTAATGTCTATGCAACAAAGTGATGTCATGTCGCACGCGTTGCTTTTTCTGTATGAAGAGGTCTAACTCGGTTCTACCTCACATATATATATGTGATCTGTATCACATATATGTGTTCATATATGTGTTCATATAGTAGTTTGTTTTAATCTTTTGTAATGTCCAGAAAGGGTCATTTTTCACCTACCTATTGACCTACATGCCACCGGTCATCTGCAGATGTAATTCCATTCTCTAAAGTGGATTTTACATTCTATCTTCCAATAAGCCAGAAGGCTACTGCAGTGCTTGTTGACATTTCAGGGGGACAAGATGTCAGCCTGTGTTCCCAAACAAAGCTTTCTTTTGATAAGACTGCAGGATTGCACACTCTCATTAAAGGATGAACTTTCATAATTAAGTGATATAATGAAATGAACAATATGAGTTAACTAATCATATAATGAAATGGACAATATGGTTAAATGAAATGATTTGATTAATCTGTGCTTAGATTAATAAGGATGAAATGAAATAAATGACCCATATATTTAATCAGCGCACGTGACTGGACAAGCACACCATATCTCCAAGATGCAAGTTAAAGTTAACGTCACTGCACATAAATATTTTCTGATCCACAAATCAGAGCTCCTGTATCTGAGGTTGGTTGGTAAAACCCCTTTACATGCCAATTTCTGGTTTGCCATGTAATCATAACATGGCAATTGTTAAAACAGAATAACTTGCTGAGTGATTCAGTTATGGGCCATTCCCATCTGTACCGGGTCGGCCCGGGCCGGGTAGCCCCAGTCGGCCCCAGCCTGGCCCGGTTGATTCCACACATCCTTGTCTTAAGCCCATGTGGGCTGATTCTACCCACCAATCAGAGGCTTGCTCTAATGGAAGGTGTGAATTTGCTGTCAGCGGTAGGTGTGTTGGCCCTGGTCGGTCTGAAGCAGACCCCCTCGAGAAGAGGGCTGAGAATGAGCTTTGGTTGGCCCGGAAAAATACCAGGCCACCCAGATGTTTAAACAACCTACGCTACCCGGCCCGGGCCGACCCGGTACAGATGGGAATGGCCCATTAGTTTTTGAGCAGAGTTCTGGACTGGCCAGCCGGAGCACAACTCTTTGAACCATCAAAGCTTTCGACAAGCCAAAGCTGCGTGCAACGACACAGAAACTTGCTCCTTCAGCTACTCAGAAACAGCTGTTTTAGGCGCAAACTAGTTCCAACTTGATGTGCCTGGTGACATCTCTGAACTGGAATAGTCAGTGCTGCGGTTAATCTACTGAACCTCGGTGCCTAGAGGTCATCCGACCTTCCTGACCTCCAGATCCACGAAGAGGGTCTGCAAAAAGGGTGAGGTAGACATAGCATGATTGCATCTGATGTGGTTTTGATAAGAACCAACTTTGTTAGCTTATAGCAGTCCAAATTCACTCCCACTCAGAACTCAGTTTCTTCAGATATGAGGGTTCTGATAAAATCACATTCACAAATCATCACACCTCACATTCCATCCGCTTAGATTCATCCATCGCATGAAGTTTTTTTCCTAGTTGTCATGTTTTTAATTTGTTTAGAAAATTAATTTCTTACTTTTCATAGACTTGACTCTGTCTGAATAATACGAAGTGTGTTATGATCACTGAAAAAGCAGAGTCCTAATTCTTCTAATTAAACATTCAAAGACCAATCAGGTTGATACCCTATATCTATATAGAATATCACATCTTATTGGTCAAAAGTAAAGGTAATATATTAAGCTTAAAAGCAACAATATTATATCCTCATTACACATTTCATTAAAATTATTTTTCATTCTCATCATGATTTAGTTGTCTAATTTGTTTTAATTTTAGCCTTGTTTAAGTCCATTAAAATATGCTATACTTCTGATGCAATAATCTTCAACTTTTGTAGAGGAGAAGTGAACTACACCTACTTGAAATTGAAAAGATATATATAAAAATAAATCACATTTCACAATTTAAACCAATGAAACTATATTTATGATTGTTTAATCATAATTAATGGAAAATATCTAAATTAACACTAAACAGTTTGAAATTGTGCCTCTCAATATTAATAAAGTAAACAAATATGTCAATTATAAAATATATGACAGGAAATACCATCACAACATTAAAATGTGGTCCTACAATAATACGAGAAAGTTAACTAAAGGTAAGATTTGTTTTCAGGTGTATTTATTAGTTTCCCTCAAACTAGGTGGGCTGCTGGTACATTTTTCCTCACAGAAACACTGCACTGAATGCTGATAATATTACATCTGTAGCAGTGCCACAAAAATAAAAACAATCAGCTGTTGCTCACGGAGCACACCGATCCAAGTCTAGATTGGGAAGTAACCTCCGATTCTGATTGAGTCTGAAACCACGTGATTGGGACTGATTTCCAATCACATGATTGGATCTGGACATCCCTAGTTATTATATTGAACTCTTAAAAACCTCAAGTGTAAGATCAATCCACAGCTTAGAGGCCAAGAACGAAAAAGCCTTGTCCCCTCTAGTCAAGCATTTCACATGTGGAACAACAAGTAAGTCTTGCTGTGATGACCTAAGTGCACGTGAAGGGTTGCAACAAGTAACTCAGACAGACTGTACACTGCAGGAACTCTAAAACAAGGACAGATATAAAATAAACTAGAAGCCAGTGTAGATTATTAGCCAAGACAGGCGTGATATGTTCCTATATTCTGGTGCCTATCAGGAATCTAGCTGTAGCATTTTGTGCAACCTGGAGCCTGGCAAGTTCAGCTTTATTAACTCCTCAATAAAGGCAGTTGCAGTAGTCTAAACATGATGTAATAAAAGCATGGACTACTGTCTGTAAGTGTACATGTGACACTAGGGACTTGATCTAGAAGTAAAACGTGAATTAAGTTAATTTCTTATTCGTATAACGTTGCAGCACTAAAGCAGCAGAGAAAATATTTTGCTTTTAAAAAAGGTTCGTCCAAGTAGTCTTGACAAAGTGGGATGCTGCATCTCTGCTGCTCCAGCCCTCACAAATCGTCTAAAATGTCTAAATGCAACCGGGAACAACAATGTTACAGAACACAATAATTCCCACGCACCCTCCAGAACCCCACTGTTCCACGGCCAGGACAAAAACCATGCGTTCGCATCAGCCAACACAGCCCTATGTAACATTCAGAAAGGGTCAGTTTTCACCTATATATTGACCACATAGTGACCGGCCATCTACAGAAATAATTCCATTTTCTAGGTGGATTTTATATTCTATCTTCTACAGCCCAGAGGATACTGCAGTGCTTGTTGACATTCTATGAAGACAAGATTGTCAGCCTGTGTCTCCAAAAAAAGCTTTCCTCTGATAAGACTGCAGGATTCCACACTCTGACTGAAAAGTGAACTTTTACAGCTCCTAAGTTAAATAATCATAAATAATCATATGGTTGAATGAACCAGATGTTATACGAATAATAATATTGTTTGAATAGACTGTGCCTAATTCAGTGAAGTTGAAATCAATATTATTTTTAGAATGATCCATTATATGTTATGATCAGTAATGTTTGATTTAACAAGTGAATCATTATCTACACTCATACAGTGTTCATTAGATGCAAAATCAGGTTAAGGCCATCTCACAAAGTTTAAAGATTCTTTATCCACAGAAGGCGAACATCTTGTATCTGGAAGGTGTGGTTTTCTGAGGGATTCAAGTTTCAAGTTTAGCCAGTTTCAAGTTTAGATGTTTGGTAACGCCAACAAACATGTCGAATTCTGATTTGCAGAAATGATAAACTCTAGATTTAAAACTAGAGTGACTGCCCAAGTTACTCACTTTCCAGCTGACACTCCGAATTGGCCAATTCGGAACCAGCCTCTTTTGAAACATCTCTTTGATATCCAGTCAAAACCTGTTTGCATGCTGCAAGCTGACACAGTCGCACGACTCCTTAAAAGTCCATACTTCTTAGACGCAACAACCTTCATGCCTGTTGTGACCTGGAGACAACTCTGGACTGACCTGGTCGCACTGCGGTTAATCTACGAACTACGATGCCTTGGGGTCACCCGACCCCCCCGACATCAATCAATCAAAGCTTTATTTATAAAGCGCCTTCCGCAACCCTGTCAGGAAGCCCAAGGCGCTGACATCTTGGATCCAAAAGAGGGTCACCATCAGGGTACGTAGACACAACAAGATTGTGTCTGATGCCGTTCTATAAATAATCAACTCTCTAGTTTATAGCAGAACAAATTCTCTTACACCCTCAACTCAGTTTATTCCAGATACAAAGGTTCAGATAAACATCTACTTCACATTCCATCACCACACATACATTCCATCACATAACATTAGTCATAGCTTGTCATGTATTATAATTAGTCTAGAAAATCAAGTTTATTTTTTATTGTATACATGACTCTGTCTGAATTAATACGAAGTGTGTTCATGGTCCCTGAATAAGCAAAGAATCCTAAATTCTTCTGGTTAAACATTAAAAGATATATTTATATAGAATCATCACATCTTATTGGTCATAATTAAACCCTCCAAATCATTAAACATCCAGAGCCTTAAGGAACTCCGGGCGGATCTCATCCACCCCTGGAGCCTTGCCACCAAGGAGCTTTTTGACAACCTTAGTGACCTCAGTCCCAGAGATTGGAGAGTTCAACCTAAAGTCCTTCATGGTCTTTGAAGTATTGTGTCCACGATCCACAATGCCCCAAGTACAGGTCAGCAGCACACCATCCCAACTATAAACAGTGTTGGTAGCACACTCCTTTCCCCTCCTGAGGTGCCAGATGGTGCACCCGAATCTCCTCAAAGCCGTGTGGAAGTCTTGCTCCATGGTCTCAACAAACTCCTCCTATGCCCGAGTTTTTGCCTCTGCGACCACCCAGGCCACATTCCACTTGAGCTGCCAGTACCTATCAGCTGCCTCTGGAGTCCCACAGGCCAAAAAAACCAGATAGGACTCTTTCAGCTTGATAGCATCCCTAACCGCAGGTGTACACCAGTGGGTTCAGGGGTTGCCACCACGACAAGCACCAACGACCCCACGGCCAAAGCTCTGGTCAGCTGCCTTAACAATTGAGGCACAGAACAGGGTCCATTCGGACTTGATGCCCCCTGCCTCTCCCAGAACATTTTGGAAGTTCTGTCTGAGGTGAGAAATAAAGCTCCTTCTGACAGAAGACTCTTCCAGACATTCCAAGCAGAACCTCACAATACATTTGGGCCTGCCAGGTCTGACCAGCATCAGGTAGTGGTCAGTTGACAGCTCCACCCCTCTTGTTGGGTATTTTTAAATGTTGGGTATTTTTAAATCCTGAAACTTAACCCTAAAATGAACCACACACGGGAGAGGAGTCAGTAGGTTTTACGCTGTGAGGAGACAGTGGAGAGAGATAGGCCAGAAGCCTGTCCAAGGCCCCCGTCCGATCAACTCTGGCCAGTTCTCTCCACCACAGATGGTTTTATTGAAACACAGGCAAACAGAGACAAAGGAGATCCATCACCGTCCACACTTTAACCAATAAACACTGTTGCTTCTATCTAAGGCGGGACCTTCTAAAAAGGAAGTCTCAACTTACAGGGTGGCTGCAAGCTTCCCTGTTGCCACGCAGACCCTTCCCAACCCCCATGCTTATCAGGCTGCATTCCACAGCTATGAGGAATGGAGAAGAAACTCTGTGGTTTTCTTATCAACATATGATTACTTAAAGAGAAGCATTTAAGACAGTAATACATCAAAATGCCTGACAACACCCTCCTGAAATGCGACTCGTTTAAGTAATAAAAGATAAACCAAACAAAACTTGAGAACTTTAACGCCTCTTGAATGATAGAAGTCAGAGTCATAGAAAAAATGTGAACTTTTACATAGCATATTAAATAGAACCCTAGTAAAGATAAATGTAAAAAATAGAAAGTAATAAGTGAAAATAGAATATAACAAGTAAAAATGAAAAATACATTTTCATACCAAAAGACCAGAGTAAGATTTTAAAAACCCAAAGATCAACCATAAAACCTAAGTAATTAGGAATTATGACATACCTTACTCATGTAAGATTTAGAATGCCCAAACAACCTAATGATTTTAGCTTAGCCAATCCAGACATCAACACTTACATGTTACCTTGTGAGTAATTTAAGATAGGTGTAGCCTTGATTAATTAAGAACCATCTGTTGGATCAAAGTGTTATTCATGATAACCTAATGCAAGAAAAAAACACAACATGATGAAAAGATTAAGGTGACGAGTTGGACAATTTGCACTTGAATCTTTATGTCTGTCATTCCCTCCTAGAGGTGCAAAAGGCCTCCTTCTGAAGCAAAGAGGAGGTCTAGCGCCATCTGTTGTCCCATTGCCATAGTGCGAAGAACTGCCTTCTCAGGATCAGATGACTGGGTCTTCGTGTTAGTGCGCTTACTGAACTGTGGCTTTTGAAACCAACTGAAACTGCAGATTCTGTGGCACTTGTGCTTTTTGTCCAGGGTGATGTCCACACCCCCCACCCCCCCTTCCCCGAGTGCTCATGCCTTTTCTACACGAGCTTGTCTGTGACCCAGAGAGATATCACCCTTCCCGATCCGTCCTTGGTCAGACTCATCTTAGACCTCGGTGTCTGACCTCTTCACCTCGTCTCCTGTCCAGGCTTGATGCACTGCAATAGTTCTCTGCATCGGTCACAGGCTGTTTGCTTTGCTGCAGGTGTGTTGACGCAGGATGAAGGTGGAGGAACTGATGTTGATGTCATCTGTGTCGATGTTGTCATCGATTTGAGCCGACTGACCCACTGCAGCTTTGTGGTTTTTCATCAGCTCATTCATGTCTTAATGACTCCAAAACTGACTTAATCGTTTTCAGTCCTAACAGTACCACGGCAACTCATCAACCTGACCTCAACTATCTCTCACCTAATGTATCCTCTGTAATCTCCAACCTTGGAGTACAAATGGACCAGGCTCTGAAGATGGATGCCCAGGTCAATAACACAGTTAAATCATGTTTTTACCAACTAAAGCCTGATTTATGCTTCTCCGTCTGCGTCAGTGCGGAGACACGCAACGCCATTATCCGTCCTTGCGTAGGGCTCCGGCAGGCACGCAAGTACGTACAGAGTCGAGCCCACTGTTTTAAACATCCGTCGAACGAGACGGATTACGCAAGCTTGTGATTGGTCTGGACGCCGCTGTTGTTTACAGCGCCGCCATTGCAAAGAGAGCCGAGGATAACTAGTGGCAGACACGGAGAAGCTTGAAGAATACCTCGCGAAAAAACTCTAAAAACATGAACATTTAATTCTCCCGTGACTGGAGGAGTGAAAAGATGCGCAGCAAGCATTTTATTTGTGGACGGAAATGACAGGAAACGTGGGTTTAGAGGTGGGGAGCGCATGAAGCGTTGGGAGAATGAGAGACAAATATGTCCGTGTTAAAAGTCTCTTATATACACAAAAAACACAATATAAACACACCATCTTGGACCGATACATGACAGGATACCACAGAACAGCGCTACGCCCTCTGTGGTCCTGCCGGGGAATTGCTTTGCAACACTCTCCAGGTGACGGAGAAGCATGAGAGCAAAACGCTTCCGTCAATCTGTGTGTGTACGTCCCTTGCGGAGCTGACGGAGAAGCATAAACCAGGCTTAAGACGCATCTCGAAACTAAAGCACATCCTGAGTGTCCATCTTCTGAAATCTGTGGTCCACACTTTCATCACCTCAAGGCTGGATTACTCTAACTCCTGCTTATCGGCAAATTTATCTGTGTTAGACATGTTTGTATACCGCCGGTTTGATTAACTAACATTTTTAGTGTACAGCGCCTTGTTTGGTTGTAATGCCTTGTGAATGCGCTTTATAAATAAAATTGGATTGGATTGGGATTGGATGTCCTCCTGGTCCTCCTCCATCCTGGACTGCAGGTCATCGATCTCCACCTCCGTGGACTTTCGAGCTTTCACAGCAACTGCACATGTGAATTCAGATTCCTCCAGCTGGTCCTTTAGTTGGGCGATCTCCCTCTTACTGGATGCGTTGTCCTTGATGTGGTCCAACATGATCTGGGCATCAGCCAGCAGAGCCTTTATTGTCTTCAGGCCCTTTCTCAGACGTTTCTCAGTCTCTACATCGCCACTTTTCTCCTGAGTCTGAGCCGACAGGAGCTTCGATTCCATCTCTCAGGCACAGTTTGGCCTGCTCCAACATCTGGATGGTTCCAGCCTGCTCATCCCAGCTTTACTGCATTTCCATGATATGCAGAACGGCTCTTTCGGTTTGGCATGGTGGAAGCACAAGACCTTCTTTAGAGTCTTATTGGTCTTCTTGAAGAAGTTTCAGAGTCAACCATACTCTCCCTTGGAACCGGGGGCTGCAACAGTGTGACAAGGTGGAGCAATTAACTTGCTTTCTCCCATCGGCTTCCCTTTCCTGCATACAGAGATCATGGAAGCTACACAGTCTCATTCATGGTTAGATGTATTTGCAATTAATGTGGGATTATCTTCAGAGTGGTAGGGCATGAAGTTGCACTCATAACAACTTGCGTTGAAACCAAGCACTTTATCAGTCAGGTTAGAAATTTTATACCACTTGTCGAGAGGTGAGTGGTGTTCGATGAAGGTGCATTTCCTTCTGTGCCCCTCAGGTCTGCTCTCAAGGACCAGAAGCAGAGTGTACACCACCACCAGGAATCACAGCAGGTCAGCCAAGGTCATGTCATATTGGAAAAATCCCATGTCATTGGTGTCACCTGTTAATCAAGTTCCTTCTGTTCCTTACAGTGTGACAGGTGAATCAACGAAGGTCGCTCAGCAATCTTTAATAATAATAATAATAATAATACATTTTATTTCAAGCTCCTTTCAAAACTCTCAAGGTCACTGTACAGGACAAAATATAACAAGCAAGCAATACAACAACAAGAAATAAATGCTAAAAGTAATTCCCAAAGGTAGAGTCGGAGCAGTGTGATGGATAATAGACTAAAAAGAGTAGATGGAAGGAGGACGGTTACAGTGAGTAAGCCAGGCGGAACATGTGAGTTTTGAGTTGAGACTTGAAGGTTGAGAAGGAGTTTATATTGCGGAGGTCAGGCGGTAGAGTGTTCCAGAGTTTCGGAGCTGAGTGGCGAGTTGGGACCTGAAAGGGGCCCTCCCACCTGGGACTTGTCCAGTTTTTTTTTATTGCTGTCATAACCAGATGACAGGAGTTATCAGCTGATCAGCCAGGCTAATGATGAGATGCAGAAAGAAAACAAATCCAGGACAGTGTACAATAATATGTGGTGTTGCTCACCTTATGTGCTCTTATAGAGTATTAACGTGTGCCTGCCTCATGGTGTAGAGTCCATGTTTTGCTGAGTGTCCTGCAATAATGCAGGTTATTAGTTAATTTACTTTTGATAGCAAAAACAAAATATTTAATGTAAAAGTTACTTACCAGGTGAATCAGCTCACACGTCACCAAGTGTCACAGGGCCAGAATCAGTAGCCTCCTTCATGATGTCATGATGTAATCACATACTTATTTAATTGTTATTATCTTAAAAATTCTGAAATGTTTTAATTTTTTTTACCTTGAACAGTTCACTGAGCTTGCACTGTCACTGAGGTGGAAGCTGGAATCGACAGCAGACACCTCACATCTTGGTCTTTTCAGGGGTGTGGACGCTGCTCTGACTCTCTGGAAGATGGATTTCCGTCATGGTCCCCGTGTCACAAGACACACTGCGGCTGTGAGCTCTTCTGGCTGGCTATGTACAAAAACAAAGAAGCAGCACATTTATAAATGTTTAAAAGAGCATAAACTCACGTGTAACAATAATCTGTAAAACAAATTAAAACTAGAAGGTAATAATAAAATGTTTACATAGAAGATTATTAAAAATAATTCACCTTTGCTACACCGGTAAGGCTTCGCGTCAGCCTGGACAAGTGCATTCTTGCAGCTAAATCAGTCTGACAGCCAGTGTCTTGGGTAGATTTAGCCTGAAAAAAAAATAGAAGCACATTGTTGTTGGGAGTTTATAAAGTTATATAATATACAAAAGAAACTGTCCTATATAGGCACTTTATAACATTCCTTGTGTGTGATCGTTGTTATAACGTAAAAGTCAGTCACATATGATGTGGAGAAATGAAATGAAATGCGATCTCCTGAACAGAATTCCTCACAGATCCGGGTCACAAGCTGGATTTCACACTGTAATGCTGTCTGTCAACTAGTGCTGCGTTAGTTAGAGACACTGTTGCAGAATTACCAACTGACTAGCTAAATGAAGTGAACCACGTCTCTCGGACTTTGCATTTAGGTAGGGAATTGTCTTTAGAAGATGTTAAAACTTTATTCAGCTGACTCACCTCAGATGGAGCCCGCCGTGGTGGGGGAGCAGAGTCGGTGGGCTGCATCTAAATCGCGGAAGAGCCACGGTGGGCACAGCCTCCCTCTTCAAACAGAGACGTGCAGAATCGCGGGTAAAATGCTGGTTGCAAACTACAGCACCAGGCGGGAGCTGAATGTTTTCCAGACACCGATTGTGCGCAACCACTGGCGCCTAATTTCTAAGTCCAGCAGAAAGGAGTGCAACCCGACAGAGCTCCGCAACCATACTACACTACACCATCTCACCATACTAACACGATATGGAGCACTAAACCCGAACTACTTTCCTAATTACACTAACAGCCAAACACTAACTAAACTACAATATCCAACAGCCAAGCTAACACTAAATAAGTATGTATAACACTAAAAGCTATGCTAAAGACTAGGATATGCTAATGCTATATGCTAATGCTGAACTACGGCTAACCTAAACTCGCTTGCAAATCCAACTCCCAACTCGCCATAAGGCGTGGCCGAGACTCCTGATGCTTTTATAACGTTGGCACAGAGCTGCTACGTAGTACTCTACTGGTTTACGTAGTATCTTACTCTTTAGCCATTGGCTAAAATTTATTCAAAATGAGTCAAATTCTATGTTTTAAGCTGAAGGTGGAGCTATACTGTGGTATTTAGGCAGAATTTTTAATTTTTAAAGAAAATGCACCAAAATGCTAAAATAATGAATACACACATTTAAAACACTAGACACTCAGTTATACAGTTCATCAGCAAAAATAAGTTAATTTAGACGTTACTTGCTCTTTAAAAGTTAAAATGATGATCAGGTTTATTTACAACTACAAAAAAAAACATAAATTTTTCCATCCACAGGTTGGGAATAATAAAACTAATTCTGCCTGTGGGGAATTAAAACAAAAGTACAAATAACCTGGAATGTCCCACTGGGCAAAGATTACAGGGTTCTGGACCAAAATAAGGATCTCCAAAGGGTCCAAACTCTAAACTGGGTGGTTAAACCAAACTCAAGGTGATATTTTAAACTAAACCGAAAACCAACAACACTCTAAATGTAATAAAAGGGAGATCTACACCACAAAAAAGATCAACTCTAAACCAAAACTTAACAGCTTATCCCAACGCAAGAAGCTGTTAGCGAAAATGCTAACAGTACCTTTACCAAAGATAAGTTAGATTTACCAAGTATAAATAAACCAAAACACCCAGCAAACAGACCAGCCATGGAGGAGAGACTGCTACCACCAAAACAGCTCTCCTAATGTCTGAAAGAAGCTTCTTTATGAAGGGAGAAATGCTCCCGGTGATTTTCTACATCTGCGATAGAAATGAAGCAGCGCTTCTGACCCGGAAGTTGTTGTCCATTGCCGGGAGACGAAGGCAGGCAAAACAGGAAAGGAATCTAGTAGCGGACGGACGTTGTTCCAGGTCTTCGGTATTTGGTGGAGATGTTAGTGAAGGCGGAGAATAGGGCGAACTAGAGGAAAAACAGGCAGATTCCACCTCTATTCACCAACTCCTGGGGATGCAACAAGTGGGCGTGGTGTGTCGACTACCGGATCTGACGTTGACGAATTTTTAGAATCGAGCCGTCAACGTCTTCGAGGCTTCGCTACAGCCCTAGGTGGATGAGACGGTGAGTGGGATGACGTGTGATGTTGCTCAGAACCAGCAAATTCGAAGAAGCAATTAGTTCTGATGGGAACTGAAGGTGATGTCTTCGCGTTAAGCTGTGACTAGGAGATTCATAAACACATTCAACGCCACTTGCCGGTCTACGTACCCTGAGCGGAAGTCCCCGTCTAGATCAGGAGGTGGAAAGGTCCAGCTTGACCTTATGGAGCCGGGGCATGTAGAAGAAGCCACGGCAACTGACCACCCGTCTTGAGATACTTCCGGGTCACGACAATTTGTTGGCGTCTGGTGAGACCCGAGCCTGGGTCTTGATGGTTCAGCTTTCATTCTGAAAGGAACCGTTGCAGCAGTTGGAACAAAAACACATTTTTCAGCTTGTCGTTGGTTCTTTTGGTTGAAGAGTATAGATCAGGATTGGCCACTCTGACACTTTCTCTGGGACACTTTGAACTGGCGTTAGAGATGACATGGGCATAGTTTTATACTTCGGATGTTATGGTTTATGGTCGAATGAAAAGTTGACAGAGTTACCAAAAACCACGCCTCCGTCAGATCTGTCAGATTCTGATTGGATCAGTGAAAGTAATGTCATGTCTTTTAACGCTACGTGAAATCAGTCCTTTTTGGAACATTTAAAGTCATAGTACCTTTATATTCTATAGGATTATAATAATTAATATTTTGATTTCACAGATCGTTCACATCTTATTTATTGACTAACACTTGGTTGGATTAGCTTTATTAAAATAGAGTTCTTTGATTAATTAAAAGAAAAGAGTTCATTCTTCATTCTTCTGTTGAGCTGAAAATAAGCAGGTTAGAAGGAATGCATGAGACCTTGAGACCATATCTCATGCAGACTAGTCCTGTGTCAGAGGAAGGGGAAAACAGTCATTTCATTTTGTTACATCTAGAACACTTTGAACTGGCATTAAAGATGACGTGGGCATAGTTTTATACTTCGGATGTTTTGAGTTACGGTCGAATGAAAAGATAACAGATTTACCAAGCACCACCAAAACCACGCCTCCGTCAGATCTGGCAGATTCTGATTGGATCAGTAAAAGCAATGTGTCATGTCTTAACGCTACGTGTGATCAGTCTCTAGTGGAAACATTTAAACTTATATTACTTATTATATTCTCTAGGATTATAATATCAAGTAATTAATATTTTCATTTCACAAATTGGTTCACATTTCATTATTAACTAACACTTAGTTTGATTAGCTTATTAAAAATAGAGTTCTTTGATTTATTAAAAAGAACGAGTCCTTTGTCTTCATTCTTCTCTTGGGCTGGAAAGGAAAACAATTTAGAAGCAGATGCATGAGACCTTGAGCAATATTTCATGAAGATTAGTTTTTGCTGAGGAGAGGGGGCAATGACTTTTAGGTGGAAAACAGTCATTTCATTCCATTACAATGAAAATTGCAGTGAAAATGATGGTGTTTATGGTGATGATGATTGTGGTAATGATGATGGTGGTGATAGTGATGATGATGGTGATGATGGCGATGACAATGATGTTTGCAGTGATGATGATGATGTTCATGATGATGCTGATGACAATGATTGTTAGTGATGATGATGATGATGATGATGCTTGCAGTGATGATGATGTTTATGATGATGCTGATGACAATGATTGTTAGTAATGATGATGATGATGATGATGATGAGGATTGAAGTGATAATGATGGTGAAGTTGATGATGATGATGGTGATGACAATATCGATGATTGCATGATGATGATTATGTTGATGGTGGTGGTGGTAGTGATGATGATGATGATGTTGTTTATGATATGACACATCTCATCTTTATGTTAATATTGTTTTATTTGATGCACTCCACTTGCGCCATTCCAGCAACTGCTGCATTTTAATAACTAGTATTAAAGGTGAATACACCAATATTTGCACAGAAATAATTTTTGTTTTAAACTCTCAGTGACACACTTTGCAGGGTGGATTTGGCATTTAATTTTTCTTGGCATCTGGAAAAACATCTCCTTTTGCCCCCCTTTATTTGACTTTCTGCCCCCTTTATTTTGGTCCAAGATCATTACTGGGCTGGCCCTATTAAAAACGTTCTACACCCCTGCTTAGTAGACTTAATGAAGTATTTTTAAGCCAGTATAAAAATGACTGAAACACAAATGTACATATTTGGCATTATTGACCAATATCTTTGATTGATTTAATTTGTTAAGAACATCAAGATGCATTACAGTGAACATTATAATAAAGTACATGTTTCTAGTGCAGAGAGGAGACAACCCATAGAAGCACTGATTTGATCTCATTTCAGAGAAAAACAGAACAGGTCAGATGCACCTAATAAATAAAATTACTAACATAAACTCAGGAATCTGTTTCTTTGCTTCATTGTTCTGGTGCTGAAAATATCACTAATGCGGATCAAAGGAGATACACAGATGAATGCACCTCTTATTTATTATTTGGAAATTTGTGGGTGTTGTTTACATCAATACATTATTTTAAATCTGAAATTGATAAGGATTGATCAGAAGTCGCTATGCGTATTGTTTATTTGAAAACTATTTACAGAGCAGCCTCAGAATTGAGATGAAATATTTTTGATCACAATAGTAAAGGAACTATTACAGAACAAGTTTTTCAGTAAAATCAGAACATTACTATTTAAGTGCATGAATTAATGCATCTGGACTCATGCAGTAGGAACTAGGAAATATGAAATACTAGAACCATTTTATTTTAATTTGATTAAACTGATTTTTTCCTAACGATGTTGGCATTTTTCCCACACACAGTTAAACAAAACAATGTTGGTTGAGGTGTGTGAGAGAGGGAAAGAGTTAAAATAATAAAAAATAAAAAAACCAGAGCGGAGGCAGTGACCGACGCATGCACGAGCCGTTTTCAGCTCTGTCTTGTCAAATACACCACGTACGTTACGAAAAAAGTAAATTTAAATATTCAAGCGAAAGAGGCAGCTGAAGAAAACCTAGGGAGCACTGAAGAAACGTGATCAACAGTGAAGCAAGCACAGAGAGATCCGTTACGGTGTGTGTGTGTGTGTGTGTGCGTGGATGGGCCAGAAGGACTGAGCTCCCGGCTGCAGTTTTGTGTGTAGGGAGGGGCGGGCGCTCTATGTGACTGGCCAATCACAGAGCGTGAAGACAGTCAGTTACCCAATGAGGATTTTCCTTCAGCACGATTACAGATATTTACAAGTTTTACTCGTTTCATGCTCGTATTTGTCAAAAATGCTTTATCCGAACCGGATACTCATTTGAAATGAGTATCCGGCTCATCCCTAGCTGTAACCACCCTGCCTTGCATCCTCCTCCTTGCTGCCTGCTGACTGTGATCACAAGCAACAACAGAGTAGTTCCCGCTGCTTCTTCGGGAAACGGCTCAAACAAAAAAAAAAAAATCAGTAAAACTTGCGATCTTGTAGGCGTGGCGCTGGGATTTTAGCCGTGGCGGCCCGCCACGGCTACGCCTATGTAAGGGAAACACTGGATGATGATGAATATGATGATGATTGCAGTGATGATGATGATGTTTATCATGATAATGATGACAGTGATTATGGTAGTGATGATGATGATTGAAGTGATAATGATGGTGAAGATGATGATGATGGTGATGACAATGTCGATGATGATTGCAGTGATGATGATGATTATGTTGATGGTGGTGGTGATGACGATGATCAGCCTAAAAGAGCACATGTCACCCATCTGTTCACTGAGCTCCATTGACTACTGTTAGCCTCACACATCAAATTCACATCCCTAGCACTAGATTACAAAGTCCTGGTACAGCTCCCATCTACCTGAATCCTCTCGTAAAGGCTTACATCATGGCTCGGCCACTCCTTTCATCAATTGATCATTGGCTAGCAGTGCCCACACCATGCTGAGGACAATCCAGACTCTTTTCACATGTCATTTCACAGAAGTGGAATGACCTACCAAGCACTACACATCATTAGGGATCTAACACTTCATCTCTTTCCTGGTGACCTTTTTACAACTGCTTCAAGGGCTTCTACTCGGACCTCAAGTCCTTGAAGGGGGTGGATATGTAACGTAAACAAGGCCTGCTTCATTAGTGTGCCACCCATGTCACCCATAACTACGATGAGTGATAATGAAATATCTCCTGGCTTACTGGGCCTACAAAGCCAAGGTCCTCTTAAAGGAGAAGGCTTTGATCTAGCTCCCTTTTAATAAAAATATATTATGTTTCATAAAATGATTTCTTTACTGTACAGGCTAAGAAAAATTACATTAAACAATGAATTTTTTATCTAAAGTGTTTTAATAATCCTGACCGCTTCACAGTAATGAATTAATCATTGTAATTGTTTATTCTGGAAATAATAATAATAATAAATACACCAAATGAGTCTACTTGTTGATTTAATGATTTATTATCAGTTTAACAAAACATGTTTAACATATTTACTTCACATTAGGTGGAATAAGCCTCTTGTAAGTGTTTGATGGAGTGGTGTCTGAGGTTTCTTGGTAAATGCCC
The DNA here is from genome assembly GCF_043380555.1 of Nothobranchius furzeri. Taxonomy (NCBI): domain Eukaryota; kingdom Metazoa; phylum Chordata; class Actinopteri; order Cyprinodontiformes; family Nothobranchiidae; genus Nothobranchius; species Nothobranchius furzeri. The sequence continues at coordinate 23,227,386 of NC_091749.1, forward strand.
ATTTTTCACTTGTTAGGTTCTGATTAGTCTAAAACTATAAACAACAGTTAATAAAAGGAATTGCACTTCCTAGCAATTTTTTTAGGCGTGGCCATTGCCGACTAGACTTCCTAACCAGCTGGACCTACCGAGAACTCCCTTCACAAGGGTCATCGTATAGACTCTCATTATTAATTTGATAACTCCTTAAACATTCAGCCAGACTTATTTTACAACCCAGACATCACAATTTTCTAAGACATTTAATTAGGTGTTTTCATAACATCTAGCTTTACGGAAATATTCCTTCTGGATCTCTGAAAGGCCTCTGCAGTTTTGTTCTGGCTCTGTAACTGAAACCAGGTCTGTTTTCCAGGTTTGATCTCTCTGATAGAGACTCATTCTTTGACAGCAAGACTAGAAGCTCAATTGTAAGTATTAAGTTTCTTTATGGACACACACACAAACACACACACACACACACACACACGCGCGCGCACGCACACACACACACATATTAATTCATGTTGTGAAACTGACTGGAAGAAGGACATGTGTCTGAGGTGTTTGAAGCTACACTCTGGTTGTTCTTGTATATGTAGGTCTATGAGGTCCTGAAGAGGACAAGGTGCACAAAGGCCAAGTACTCCATGGGTAAGGGAGCTATCACATCTATCATTTCCTGTGCATGCTTGTGTGTGTGTGTGTGTGTGTGTGTGTGTGCGGCACCTTAACCCTGCTGACTGTGCCGTCCCACAGGGATCACCAGCCTGCTAGCTAACAGCGTCTACACGTCTGCCTTTCCACTGCACGATGTGAGTTTCACCTTGTTTTTTTGTTTGAGTGTGTGTGTGTGTGTGTGTGTGTGTTTTGCCTTGGCCCATAAATACCGTGGGTATGGGAGTTAAGAAGGTGATCTGAGTTGTATCAAATATATAAATATTACATGCTTATAAATAGCTTTAGAAAGGTAAAAAGGTGTAGAGGAATAAATCTACCTGCATTTTCCTTTTCAAGCTCTTTGTTTGGTTTTCTTGTTTTTCATGTAACTATTTTCCTGTCCTGTCTGTCTCTGAAACTGCTGCCTGGCTTCCTATATTTTCACCTCATGAGTTACTTTTGAACCAAGCAGATTCAACGGATCTACTGACCGCAAAGTAGGGGAGTTCGCAAGTGTGCTGCTGCATCAGTGAGGTGAAGTCACCAGGGCATGGGTGATGAGTTCTGCTGCAGCAACGCGCATCACAAATGAAAGAAAGAACGAGCGAATATGACTGGACATATTATATTTTTTTGGGTGGTGGTATTTTAAGAATATTACTGTGGCCATGCACAGGACGCAGCTGTTTGGAGCGCATCAAAAATCAGAGCTAATCAAACAGTACTATAAAATACAGCCAACAATAAAAAAAGACAAGCCAATAAAAAAGTACCAATAAAACCTTACAATGGATGATAAAATAAGAGTAGTAAAAGCCAAACTAACAGCTAACTGTTAAATACAAGAGTAAAATAGTGTGTCTTTAGTCTAGACTTAAAATCTGCCAAGGTGGATGCCAGTCGAGCTGTGACTGGAAGTTCGTTCCACAGTTTAGGACCCGCAATAGAGAAAAGCTCTTTGTCCACCTGATTTGTAACATGCTTTCGGGACCTCGATGAGCAACAGGGTGGAGGACCGGGGGCAAGACCATGGAGGGATTTGAAAACAAAAAGTAGCATTTTATATTGGACCCTGAAAGTGATGGGCAACCAATGAAGGGATTTGAGAACTGGTGTTATATGCTGGTGCCTGTCAGTACGTGTTAGGAATCTAGCAGCTGTGTTTTGAATGAGTTGAAGTCGGGCAAGTGTTGACTTATTGACACCCAGCAAAACTGCATTTGAGTAGTCGAACCTCGACGTGATGAAGGCATGAACAACTGATTCCAAATGTTTTCTAGATAAAACAGCTCTTAATTTGGACAGATGGCAGAGTTGGCATTGACCTGGGCGTCCATCCTTAGAGATGAATCCATCTTCACACCCAGGTTTGTCACAACGGTTTTTAGATTTTGAGAAATAGATGAAAGATCTGGGGTTTGGAATGAGCTAGATCTGACTGGATTAAACAGGATCAGTTCAGTCTTGGAATCATTGAGATGCAGAAAAATTGTGGCCAGCCAACATTTCACATCACGTAGGCAGTCTAGAAGAGGCTGGATGGATTGCTGGGGTTTCACCGACATGTAATTCTGACATTCGTCAGCATATAAGTGATATTGAACAGTGTTTTTTTTAGGATTAAGCTGAGGGGAAGGAGGTAAAGACAGAACAACAAAGTCCCCAGAATAGATCCCTGCGGGACCCCACACGAGAGGGGAGCAGAGCAAGATGAGATGTTGTTCAACACCACCAGTTGGGACCTGTTAGACAAATAAGCATAGCATAGCATAGTTAGCATAGTTTATTTATATAGCAGGTTTAAAATGCAGCATGGGAGCTGCCCAAAGTTCTGCACAGGCCAAAACAAAACACAACCACCACAAGGAGCTAAAACAAAGGATAAAAATCTCAATAAGACCTAAACCAAGTTAGGGCTGAACCACGTATTGCAGCAACCTCCTCTAAGCGTAGTAAAAGGATGTCATGTTCGACGGTGTCAAAGGTGGCGGACAGATCGAGAAGTAATAACACAGCAAAGGAGCCAGAATCAGTAGCCATAAAAATGTCATTGAAGACACGGAGGAGAGAGGACTCAGTGCTGTGCAGGGGTCGAAAACCTGACTGAAAGACATCCATTATGTTATGATCGGCTAGATGAGTTGATAGCTGATCATAGACCACCTTCTCCAGAATTTTTGCCAGAAATGGAAGCTTGGAAACAGGGTGATAATTAGAAAGAACCGAGGCGTCAAGGCCTGGTTTCTTTGAAGCTGTTTGAAGACGGGGGTACAACACTGGGAATAAGACTGGTATTGATAAAGTGTAGGATATAATGACCTATAGAGCTCCGGGAGTTGACGTCACTTCTCCCGGCATGCAACAGTTCAAATCGAAACGGCGCCATATTGGCATGCAGAAGCCGCCAGCTGGACTATTTACTATTGTCAGAAAACTCAATCAAACGGGAAATATGGTAGATTCCTGTTGTGCCCCAGGATGCAGAACAGACGCGGACGACATAAGGAATGAGACATCTACAGGATTCCCCAAGATCCGGAGCGCCGCAAACGTTGGATCATTGTAATAAAACGCGCTAGTGACCGGGCTAAAATGAAGCTGTGGGATCCGAGAGTAAAGGTTTTCACTTATGCAGCGACCACTTCATATCAGGTACTTAAACCAACGTTTCCTCAACTGTGTATGGTATTTATTTTAAATGCTTTTATTATGATTCTTAGTGGGCTTCCTAAACTTATTTTGGCGTGGCTTTTTCTGTCTTATTACTCATAGCAGCAAGTAAACATCACGTAAAACGTTGCCTCGTGAGTTCTGCGTGCTGCCGTTTACGTGTTTTATGATGACAGCAATTAACCGGCTAAGCCGTATTTAATTTTTAAGCAATGGTTGATCAGATCACACATAAAAAGCACTTTGGATTGCTATTATCTGTGTCACCGAGACTACTTACATGTAAATCTGTTATTTGTCCGTCCATCCATCCATTTTCATCCGCGTATCCGGAGTCGGGTTGCTGGGGCAGTAGCGTGACTTCCCTCTCCCCAGCCGCCGAGCCAGCTCCTCCGGGTAAATCCCAAGGGGTTCCCCGGTCAGGTCCGGTGCTGTGCCGGTCCGCTCCGACAGCTTCTGGCGTCGGAGCGGGTAGTAGAGTCGAGAGTCCCAGACCTTCTCCCCAGCTCCTCCGGCCGGGGGAATCCCAAGGGGTTTCCCCGGCCAGGTCCGGTGTTGTGCCGGTAAGAAGTCCGCTACGACTTCTGGCGTTTTTAAAAAGTATCCCAGGGGCACGGTAAGGGTCGGAGATGTTTAGTCTATTTAATTTCTGACTATATAAAACGATTTCTTCTGTTTTAAAGTGTGAAGTAAACTCCGACGAAGTAAAATCCAAGCGGATCCCGTTCATGTTCATGGTTACATCCGTGTTTGTTTACCTTTTTTGCATGCCAAAATGGCATCCACTAACTGAGAGTCACGTGGGGTCCGGAGCTCTATAGCTGGGAACACCTCTTTCAGGAGGCGCGGAGGAAGGATGTCGCCTTGGGAACCAGATGGTTTCATCTACAGAAGCAAAGATTGCAGGCATGGAAGGGAAATAGGTTCAAAGCTGAGGAAGGGCGCTGTATTAAAGGTTAAGGTAGGAAGGTGTGCAGAGGGAGTGATAAGCTAGCCCTGATAGAGGAAACCTTATCAGAAAAGAAATCTAGAAACTGATCCGGGAGATATGATGCAAAAACTGAGCAGTTGGACTCATGAGGAACGAGAACTGAATTAATAGTTTTGTAAAGAACTTTTTGATTGGACCGGTTTGCAGAAATAATTTTAGAAATGTAATAGCTTCTAGCATGCATAACTGCTTGTTGATATTTGGACCAGAAGTCTTGCAAAATCTGATATAAAATCTGGAGGTGGTCTTTTTTACATTTGCGCTCAGCCTGTCTACAAAGTTTTCTCAAACTTCGAGTATGAGAGTTGAGCCAATTGTCAGCTTTATGTTTGGAGTGAGCAGGTTTCAGAGGAGCAACAGAAATTAAGACTGTAAGACATTTATCATCAAAAAAAAAGCAATTTGATCATCCAGGCTAAGCTGACTAGGCAGATCAGACACAGAAAAAGCACTGACAAAAGATCCTGCTGTTTCAGAGTTAATGATGCGCCGTAACGAACGTGATGGACAGAGTGAACGATTGTTAACAGGTAAAAAAAAAATATCAAAAGAAATAAGCATATGGTCAGACCAGCAGACTTTTAAGAGATAGATCATTCAACAACATACCAGATGAGAGCACAAGGTCGAGAGTATGTGTGTACATGAGTTGGAGCATTTACAGACTGGGTCAAACCGAAAGCATCAATTAAGACTAAGAAAATCTGTGACGAATGGTTTTTCCAGACAGCAGATGTGAATATTAAAGTCTCCAAGAATGAGAACACGTTGATATCGAGCGAAAATATCAGCTAAGAGAGCAGAGAAATCAGTTATGAAGTTCTTATTGTATCTGGGGGGCGGTAAATTAACAGACAGAGGGGGGGGGGGGGGGGATTGCCAGTTCAAAAGCACTCAGTTCAAAGGAGGTAATTTCGGTGGAAAAAGAGAAAGGATTAGAGGTAAATGAAGATTTGAAAATCCCGTAAATCCTCTAATATTAGCCTGTATTTAATTAAGTGCCGGGTATCATATTTTGGCCAGTGTCGGAGTCGGCGGAGGTGAATAATGGCCGTTTTTTTAATGTGGCCGGGTGGAATGTGGTAACAAACAAGTACGGGGGGCGGTTGTGTCATCCGTCTCACTTTTGATTTGCCAGTGATAGACCGCGAGGGTAACTTTAACCGTATGGAGACGAAGAGGAGGCGAAAATTTGATATCAAGTTCAAAGAGAACGTGCTGATTATGCTGCAGAACACACTGGGGAGCAGTAGCAGGGGTTGTATGAACTAGTCACTAGTCGACTTCACCGCTCTATAGTGACTTTCAAGCCATCCTAAATGCAGCAGCCAGACTCCTAACCAAATCCAGCAGACGAGCTCACATCACTCCAGTTTTACAGTCCCTCCACTGGCTCCCGGTAGAATATAGAATACAGTTTAAAGTTTTAGTCCTGACCTATAGAGCTCTTAACAACCAGGCTCCAAGCTACCTATCTGAGCTTTCATCCCCACACACCACCTCTCGGAACCTCAGATCCACATCTGAAAACCTCCTGGCTGTTCCTCGAACCAGACTGAAAACCAAAGGGGACAGGGCCTTTCAGACTATTGCACCCAGACTTTGGAACAGTCTACCTTCAAATCTCCGTCTCTCTAACACTGTAGAGGTCTTTAAAAATCATCTAAAAACTCACCTTTTCATCCAGGCGTTCCCTCCCTAAATGTTTCAAAAAGATGGCTTTGTTCGGGTTCACACCTTCACTTTGTTTATACTCATGATTTTATTTTCTACTTTATCACTGCTATTGTTTTTCTGATGTTTTTATTGGTTAGAGGTATTTGCCCTGATCTTTATCATGTTGTACAGCGCTTTGTGATTTATATCTGTGAAAGGCGCTATATAAATAAACTTTTACTTACTTACTTACTTACTTTTTATGCCTGTCATCGACTAGTCGCTGTCACGTGATAATGACCGGCAAGATGCAGTCCTCGGAAAAGACAGCAGCCTGCTGTCAGCAGGTGACGAGCTCCTGCGCGTCGGGAGGCGACACGCTGTGCCAGAGCGTCGGTACCGACACCCGCCGTCAAACGGCCATTTAACCAAATTGTGACGTTTACCCTCTTGCAATTTAACCTTCCCCTCACCCCCATCCTGACCGTAACCAGCTTGCGCATGCAAAGCTCTGATTGTTGACGCGCTCCAGACATCTGCGTCCTGAGCACGGCCACAGTAACATTATCTCATTAGGAGTCGCCACCTCAAAAACTAATTTAACACGCCATCGTTCATGTCGGCTCATTTCCTTTTATGTTTTCTGTCTTTTATTTGTGCCTGATGCGTTTCGCTGCTGTGGATCGGGGCGCATCACCTGTTTTGTCCTCGGTGACGCACCTAACTGATGTGGCCGGCAAGCAGCGTGCACTCCGCTGTTTTTGCAGTCGGTAGATCTTTTAGAACTGCAGTTCAAAGGTAACTCATGAGGTGAATATATATGAACCCAGGTAGCAGTTTTTCTTAGGATTGAGAGGAGATGCAGGAAGATAATAAACAGGCAGGACAGAAAAATAGTCATAGAAACAAGTTAGTTTTTGTACCTGGTGGTTGCAACAAACATACACCATTGAAGGTAATCAGAAGTGAGGAACAGAAAATTAAATAATTATTTTAATGTTTAGAGCAGCAGGAATTCCGAGAGGCTGCAGGTGCACCAGTGAGTTTGCGGCCGCTGCGCAGGGGGAGGGGGGAGAGGGCTGAAGCAGAAACTACCGTTGTTAAAAGAAATGTGTTTAACTTTGAAAATGTGGGCGCAATTTTAATTGTCAAAAACTCCAGCGAACCATTAGTTCATTTTGCTCAAATAGAAATAGAGGCCTGCCTCTAATTCTGGTCCTCCTTCCAATAAAGGCCTGGAGCTTGATGAGCTTGAGTCAAATACAGGCCCGGGCCTGTATTGGAGGATTTACGGTAGTTAAAAGGCCTCCTCCACGGCCGCATTATCTTGGAGAGTTTATGAATGAGCATGCAGGGGGGGAGAGTCTCCGCTAGAGCAGCTGACTCACCCGGGGCGATCCAGGATTCCACGACGCAGAGAAAGTCCAGCGCTCGATCACGGAAAAGATCTCTTAGTATAAAAGATTTATTTCTGATGGATCTTGCGTTTATAAGAGCAAAGCTGATGGAGGTCGAGTCTTGATGAACAGTCCGAGCTGTGGAGCAGACTGCCGATGACGTCGGCACTAGGAGAAGGTTTGCTGGGCAGATTCCACGACGGCACAGCACCATTGGCACAGAGCGAAGCTGTGGGCCCGCCAGATCCCCGGGAAACTCCGACGGGATCAGACATGGAACACAGAGGAACACAGACTGGGCCCCACGCCGACAGAAATCCTGAAGGAGGCAGGTGAGCGGGCCCGAAAACCTCTAAGCCTCACCAGTCGCCCGGCTTGACAGCCGCAACGGCAACGCTTCCAACCACGGAAGCGACACGGCATCCGACACAGGTAGAGAGGAGGTCCAGGGAGCAGCGGGCAAGAGGTATGATGGAAATCCTTCACGACAGGTGGAGAAAGGCACATTGCCAACCGTATGTCCAAAAGAGAAGAGCGATCATACTTAATGATTGCAATTATGGGGGAAAGAAAGTTCAGAAATATCACCAAAAACAATAGAAGGAGACCGCGAGGTGGATGGCCGGCCAAAAACACTGGCGCCATCTTGTTTCATGTAAAATGACTATGATTTATCTGAAACTAATCAGAAACTGTGTGTGTGTGTGTGTGTGTGTGTGTGTGTGTGTGTGTGTGTGTGTGTGTGTGTGTGTGTGTGTGTGTGTGTGTTTTACAGGGAGACATTGAGGGAGTGAATGCTGAACCTAATGACAGGAAGGTGAGTGGAACAGGTCCAACAACCAGGCAGAACAGAACCTTCTCAGACTCAGGGTTGACTAGTGGATGTAAAACCTGAAACAGGAAGTGTTTGCGTTCAATGCTAACACCCAGTCTCTCCTCCTAAACAAACACGGCATAGATTCAGCAGCTGGAGTTCATACATATGATGTAAATGTAAAAAGGGGATTACACCCAAAAGAAGGCGAGTCAGCAACTAAATGGCATCTGTGGTGAAAATCCATGCTGCATCTTCATGTTTTTGTTCAGTATGACCAGCTCCTAAACCTCTGAGGGTATTTACACTTTGAGCCAGTGCCTCCTCTTGGTGAGTAGATGTGTGTCACCAAGGCAATGGCTCCATAATCACTCCCCTGTTTTATAGAAGTAGCTTTAGCTCGGAGCTCCCAGTTAGCTTACATCATATCCATATATCCATTTAGGAGGGAAGTTTTTCTGTGCAATGGAGACAGGAGCTGGTTTTTCCTCCGGCATCAGTCCTCCATCTGAACGAAGAGCGGAGTGAAATTACTCCAACAGGCGATGATTGCTTTATAGTTGTTGCATAATCAGAACAGGCTGACAAAGTGCTTACTCAGTCAGCTGTTATCAGCTGTATACATCAGTCTCTCAGCCAGGATGTGCAGATCACTGTTGGCCGGAGCTCAGATCCGATGTGTTTTCCAGAATCGGACTAAACACAGGATCTGGATAGAAGTGCTTCAGTTTTCAGGTTATATTCACACTCTGGGAGGTGCTTACACACCATTTATTTCTCCAGTCAGGACGGTGTTTCCTCCATCTCTGGTTTCCTGTCTTTGATTGAATCTCTCTCTGGGGACTTCTCAGAGCCCTTCAAACTCACACTTATCACTTGGAACACACAGTAAGAACATGTACATGCATGGTGGCGCAGTTGTTAGCACTGTTGTCTCGCCGCAAGAAGGTTGCAGGTTCTAAATTTGGCTGCTGCCTTTCTGCATGGAGTTGCATGTTCTCCCCATGCATGCGCGGGTTTCCCCCACAGATCACAACATGCCCTATAGGTTAAAAATTGTACGCCACTTTGGATAAAAGCATCTTCCAAATAAACAAACATAAACTTATAAGGAGGAATTAAGAGACAGGTGCCATATGAGTGTTGAAATACCCACATGCATATTCAAGGCTATGATGTCCAAGTCAAGAATCATCAGTTTGAATTGAGGCTGACAAACGATGGGAGTTTTTCTGATTCCATCTTGTTCCTTCCAGCTGCTGTATGAACAGTGGGCCAGCTACAGTGTCTTCTACAAGTACCAGCCCATCGGACTTATCAGGTCAGCTCCTCTGCTTCTGAAATGCTGCTCTCCCACCATCATAGCACACAAACACATGAAGATAAGAGTAATGGTTCTTATATTGTTGTAAAGAGGAGAATCTGGTCTTTAATTTAAAATGGCTATTTCTGTGGATACCATACCAGTTTATTTGTAAAGCATGTTTACGCAAAGCATGAGAGCTGACCAAAGTGCTTTCCATCAAATACATTGCAACACAATAAAGTAAATGCTGATAAAACAAACAATAAGATCAACAAATAAATATAATCACAGACATGGCCATAAAATTCCAGGCCAAAGGCCAAATCATAAAAATGCGTGTTTAAATGAGATTTAAAAGAGGCAAGAGATGGAGCCTGTCTAACCAACAGCGGAAGTGCATTCCAAAGGGTAGGGGCAGCACATATAAATGCCCGCTCCCCTCGTGCTTTGTATCTCACCCAGGTCGTGGAGAGCAATAACAGATCCGCGGACCTCAGTGCTCGCCCAGCGACATAAGAAGCAAGCAGCTCAGAGAGATACAGTGGTGCCAGGCTGTTGAGGGCTTTAAACGTGAAAATCAAAAGCTTAAAACAAATTCTAAAAGCAACGGGAAGCCTGTGAAGCTCTGCAAGGACAGGAACCTGGCAGTAGCATTCTGAACCACCTGAAGGCAATTCAGAACTGAGTCGGGGGTGCCAATTAGGAGAGCATTGGCATAGTCAAGGTGGGAAGACATAAATGCACGAATCACTGATTCTAAATGCCTCCTCTTCAGTAAGGTTTCTGACGTTTTACTCAACACAACTGGAAGAAGCATTATTTTTCCACAGCGTTTATTTGAGGAACCATTGAGAGACCAGTATCCAGTTTGACCCCAAGGCTAGTCACGTAGTCTTAAAAATAGAGATCAGGAAAGTTCTTTGAGAGATGGGCATGGGAGACATTACACAGATCAAATAAGTTAGCCTCAGTTTTAGCCTCATTGAGCTGCAGAAAGTTGGCAGCTAACTGGTCCTTCACAATGGTCAAACAAACTTGGTTTGTCCACTGTGACATACAGCTGGTAATCATCAGTATGTGGTAGTTGAGATCAAAGTGTTTCAGAATGTTTCCCAAAGATAGAAGATGAATACAGAAAAGTAGCGGTCCCAATACAGAGCCCCGCGGGTCACAGGGGGAGGAGCTGTCATCAGTTTCAATACTGAAGGATCTATTGGATAAGTATGAGCGAAACCATTCTAAGGAAGTCACCGTTACCTCCATCCATGACTCCAAAATTTGCAACGGAATGTCATGATCTACAGTATCAAATGCTGCAGACAGGTCCAATAGGAGCTGCAGAACATGAGACCCAGAGCCTGATGCAACCAAAGTGTTGTTCAGGACCCGAATGAGGACGAATTCAGTGCTGTGGCAAGGTCTGAATGCTGATTGAATTTTTTAAAATAATGTATTGTTTTCCAGATGGTCTGAGATTTGCGAATGGACCATCTTTTCCAGCACCTTAGACCATAAGGGGACTTTCGAGATGTGGTGAAAGTTATTATAACTGGAGTGATCCAGACCAGGCTTCTTCAAAATCGGCTGTACAACCACTGGTTTAAAAGCTATGGGGAACACTCCAGTAGTTAATCTAGTGTTCACAATGGTCAAAAGCGATGGGCCTAGAGTGGTGAGAAGGTCACACACCAGTTTAGGTGGGATTGTGTCTACAGGCAAATGAGTTGGCTTTGTGGAGCTAATCAACTTCTCAAAGTCCAATGAGCACAGTGGAGTGAAACCAGAGAAGCGGAGTGGATGAGGGGCTTCCACTGGAAAAGTTTATCTCAGAGGCATGACGCAGAGCATAATGTTTTGGATCTTATTGTGAAAGAAGTTCTGGAGATCAGTGCACAACCAAACAGAGGGAATTAGACCATCAGACGCATTTAGTGACAATATGGAATATATGGTACCAAAATAGGATCATGTTGCTACTGTATGTTTTTCTCCTGGACACTCGATCCTGTGAAAACTAGGCTTTTTTCTTTCTCCTTGAGTGCTCCATGGTATACCTCTGGGCTGTGTGCAATAAAATCTAGAAATCATTTACTTGAGCATCTCTATAAAAGAACTGTACTTAACTAATCTATTGCAGTACAAAGCCTCTATAATAACTGCCAAAACAGAGTATTTTTCAGGGCTCATTGCTTCAATTACGAGAACATTATTTTCGTTGTTGAATAAGATGGTCCAACCACCAAATTCCTTACCATCTCACTTGTACTCTGCTGACACCTATCAAATTACTGTTTTTCAACGAAAAATGTTCTAATATTCCTTAGCAATTATCCCCTGGTAATTCACTTCTTCTCCAGTCTTTTCCACACTGTCTACTAGGGATTTAAGAAAATGTCAATATGGTAATATATCATGATAATTTTTCTAGAATTTAAGGTGTGACATAGCGCCACACCTGAGCCTATGTGGGGGAAACACTGCATATTAACTCATGCATACTGTATACAACCTGCCCTCCATCATTGCGTGGTATTGCTGTTAGTAAATCTCTCCCATTTCTCCCAATTCTTATGAAAACGATCTAATTTAAGGTTCAAAAAGGCTGTCAGTTTTTCCTTCTTATATATTTCCTCGACTATTCCCTGCCAGTCTTTCCTTGTTGGGGCATTCTTCTCTAGCCATTTTCTGGTATGCGCTTTTTTGCCTGCTGCCAGCATGATATTCATTAAATATTTGTCTCTTGTGGGGACTACTGATGGGATATCACCCAAATAAACAGTACAGAAATCCTTAACTAACTCACAACTCATCACGACTGTGATTGAGTCAACCATCTCCCTCCAATATGGCTGAATTACCGGGCATTTCCAAAAAATATGGAAGTGGTCTGCCATGTTTTCCCCACATTGTCTCCAGCAATGTCCTTCTCTCTGTTGGCGTCTCTGTTTGCATTTTATTTTAGGGGTTATAAAGAACCAGGTAAAATTTTTCCAAGTGAGTTCCCTCCAGTAACTCAAACTGGTAGTTTTCCTCTGTGTTTCACATATAGTTGCCCAACTTTCATCTGATATGGTGACTTGTGCTTCCCTTTCCCGTTTAATTTTAATATAATTAGTTGATTGGTCTTTGAGTGATTGTAGGTTCCGATAAAGTTTAGTAATTTGTTTGTTTTTAATCTTACTTTGACATGCCTCTTTTATAAGGGAGACTAGGCCGTCCCTCTGTTCTTCCGTGTTTTTAATGTTACTGTTGAAATAAGATCCGACTTGGAGATATCTAAAAAAATCCAGGTTTTCCAGACCATATGTGTCCCTTAATTTGTCAAAACCATGTAGTCCATCCCTCCCTGCAATTGAGCAAAACTGTCCCATCCAGGGTATTTTCCTTAAAAAGTCTTAAAAAGTCTTAAATTTGCTTTTCCAAATTTAAGGCCTTAAAAATCCTTAAAAATGACAAATAATCCTTAAATACAGTTTCCAAAGGTCTTAAATGACCAAAGACCCAATAAACAAGAAATTTTTATTTCTATAAAATTTTCGTGAATTTCTAGTTAGTGTTCAGCATTTTATGTGTATCATATTTTCATAAGCGGAACTGTACTCATTCAGTTGGTTGTGAAAGGGGGCTATTTTTAGATGAGCACATTAGCTGGTTAAGCTAGTGGGAGCTTGCGCCATGGGGAAGTGCAAGTTTAATGGTAACTGGATGGTTAATCCCACGTTCGCGACATGGGTAGCACCAGTTTCAAGCAATAGCTGGAAATTATAGCTTAAATGAAATTTTAAAAAATTGCTTAAATTTGGTCAAAGTGGCCTTAAAAAAAGGTCTTAAAGTCTTAAATTTGGCTCCCTTAAACCTGCAGATACCCTGCCGATCCCCTTTGTCGACCATGCCGCATAGCGGCCATCTGTTTGTGCCAGGGAGAATTCCCTATCGCTTGTGACCCATCTAAGTTGTTTTACGTTGGTGTCTGATTCATGTTTCTCACATTCGTCAAACCATATCTTTAAAGGCATTTTAGTCCATTAATTTAACTCTTTTTTTCTTTTCCAGATATAATTTTTTATCCCCTAATATTGTCTGTAGTGGTAATTTTAATTGTGTCATATCTAAATCTTTCTATTTTGCCACATACAATGGATCACACCAATAGAGTAAATATCTTAATTGTGCTGCTTTAAAATAACTTTCTAAGTTTGGGAGGGAAAGTCCACCCTTCTCCCTAGGCAGTTGTAGTGTTGTGTATTTAACTATAGGTTTGCGGCCCTTCCATATAAATCCCGAGAGCATTCTGTTCCATAGTGCAAATTGTTTGGCTTGTATGTGTACCGGTATAGATTGAAAGAGGAAAAGTATTCGAGGCAATATATTCATTTTGATCATGTCGATTCTATTATATAAATCAAGTGGCAGTATGTTCCATAATAATGATGCATTAGTTTTTTAGTTTTGTTCCCTTCCAATGTTAGGTAGGTCCAAAGAATGTAAAAATTTCTTAACCCTTTGATGCATAATGGTCACTACAGTGGACAGGTACTTAAAATTGTTTTTTTTTTTTTTTTTTTTTTGTTATTAAGCACAGCTGTTGAAGACTTTATTGCATTTGAACCCCTCCATTTGTACTTCAGTAAGTCAAGCCAACATATTTCATGTTCAGAATGCACACTGTCCACTGAGGTGGACATGTAATAAATTACTTGTAAATTAAATTTTACAAAAAATATGTATAGATGAAATTTGTTTCATTCACACCTAAATATGAATGAAAAAAATTGTTAAAAAAATCATGGTTGAAGATTTCATAGTTCATGCATCAAAGGGTTAATATGTAGAGGGTCAACCTCTCGGGTCTGCGAGTATAGTGTTTTGTAATAGTTTACAAATGAATTTTGTATCTCTTTAGCAGTATAACACATCATTTGAGTCTCTTCATCTTTAATACAATAAATTCCTCTTTCTTCTTCCTGTTGCTTAATTCTCCAAGCCAATAATTTCTTTGCCCTAGGGCCATAATCATAGTATTTTTGCTTGACAAATCTAGCTTTTAATTCCTCTTGTCTGTCATATATATCATTTAATTCCTGTGTTGTTAAATTAATCTTTTCCAATAGTCGGGGGTCCTTAACGGTGGTGTGCTTAGTCTCCAAGTTCTTTAATTTGGCTAGTAACTCATTCATTTGTTTATGTTTCTCTTTCTTTTTGTTCGAGGACCACATGATCAATTTTCCTCTTGTTACTGCCTTTGATGCATCCCATATAATATTAGGGGATACCTCTTTATTATCATTTAGTTCACAATAGCTTTTACACTCGTCATTTATTAATTGTATACATTGGGGATCATTTAACAAGCTTGTGTTCAACTTCCAGCTAGTTTGTTTTATTTCCGTCTCTAGATGTATAGATAGGTAGATCCCTGCATGGTCTGATATATCTCTTACTCCTATTTTACATCTGAGGATTCTATGTCTATCGGTGTTAGTCATAAAGAAATAATCCAATCTGTAGTACTTTCTATGGGGAAATGAGAAAAAAGTGTAGCTCCTTTCCTTGGGATGCAGCTCCCTCCAGACGTCCATCATGTTTCCTTCTTGAAGTTTTTTAACTGTTTTTGTTTCCGGATTCGTCCTTTTAGTCTTATTGTTGGTGTCTAAATGGGGCTGTAGTTGTACGTTCCAATCCCCACCACAGATAAGGGTTCCTTTGGTGTGTTCCACAATCAGATTAAATAATCTCTTAATAATCTTAGGTGTGTTCTTGCTGTGTCTTTCTAAATCCATGCTTTCGTTCTTTTTAAACACAGAAACAGTTTTGTTTACCTGTTTTGTAGCTACAGTTTCGCCGACGGCTGCCGGCTTCTTCAGGCTGACGCTGATCAGCGTCAGCCTGAAGAAGCCGGCAGCCGTCGGCGAAACTGTAGCTACAAAACAGGTAAACAAAACTGTTTCTGTGTTTAAAAAGAACGAAAGCATGGAATCTCTTAATAAATTCCTGATCATTGTCTGGCGGCCTGTAAACATTTAGTAGAGTCACTGGTTTATGATCAATTTGCCCCACTACCATAACATGTGGCCCTTTTCTGTCCCATATTTGTTCAGTTAACTGAAAGTTAGTTTTATTTACAATCAATATTGCCACTCCCCTTGCACGTCTCTGTCCATATGATGAGTAGTATATATGTTTGAACCCCAGACGTTTTAATTGCTCATGTTCCTTATTGTTTAGGTGGGCCTCCTGCCAAAAAACTATATCTTGTTTTTCCCTTCTCATCTTAGTAGCCACCTTTTTCCTCTTAATGGGGTTGACGTTTAATGATACAATGTTATATTCCTGAAATGGCATGGTGTTCCCTTGAAACAACATTTAAAAAATAGGCTCTCCCTGCACTGATCAACCCGACCCGTAAAAAAAAAAAACCCGCGCCATAACGAACAACAACTGAACATATATTTGAACATGACTTCCAAGAAAGAAGTAGAAAATTCACTTCTAAGACTATGAGGGGAATTCTCTCTGTAGAGGGCCCCCTCAAGGGAGTGTGATGTCTGCTCTGGTACCATCCTGACCCCCTGTAGGTGGCAACAATGCACTCTTCTTCTCAGTCCAGTGGTCCGATTATTAAATTTCGTCAAACCACAGCTGTCTACTGATACACGAACACGATTACAATCCTAATCTGCATCTTAATATTAAACATTATTTATCTTCACTCCCTCAAACAGTTTTTCTTTGCCTATGTTAATCAACCTTAAACGGAATGTTTACTCACAACCTCTTAACCAGTTTCAGTCTCTCAGTTGGGATTGGTGGTGAAAACGTGTACGTTTTTCCCGAGCCCCCTGAACATCCACAACTCTTTCCCGTCCTCGGTTTCGTCCGCTGACCGTCCACGAATTGTCTTTTGGCCTTGCTTGAGTCCCGTTCGTCCCTTGAGCTGGTAGCTTTGCTGATGTCACATTCGTGTAGGTACCTGGACCATCTTTGTAGAAGACTCGGAGCCTTGCTGGGGCAGGTGTCTGGAATCTAATGCCTTTTTCTTTTAGTATTTTCCGTAACGGGGCATATTCTTTTCGTTTCTGGATGATTTCTATCGGGTAGCCGTGATCCATGTAAATCCGATGTTCTTCTATTCGTATATTTTTCTTCAACCATGCCTTCTTCAGCACTTGCTCTTTAATGTTATATTCAAGGAAACATACAATCATGGATCTGGGGGGCACGTGTGTAGGAGGCTTCTGATCGAGTGATCTGTGGCATCGTTGTATCCCCAACTCTGCGTTCTGCATACCTAGTTCAGTTTTTAAGAGCTTCTCCACATATTAAGTTGGGTTGTCAGCTTCCTGGTCCTCTGGTATTCCAAATATACGAAGGTTGTTCTTCCGTGACCGGGTCTCCAGATCAGTTAGCTTGGCCAGCATTCGCTGTTGTTCCTCTACGGTCTGAAGGAGCACCTCCTTAGCATTAACGCTCCACTCTTCCACCTCTCCCACTCTTTGCTCCATTTCTTCCACTCTCGTCTCCACGCTTTTTAAGTTGGCCCCCACCTCATCCATCTTCTTATTCACCTCGTCTTTAAAACTCCCCAGCTCTTGCTTCATGTCTACTCTCATCGTCTCCCAAGCTTCGCTGAAGTGTTTTTTCATATCTGTGTGGCTAGCCATGATTTCCTCTCGGATAGCCTCCATGCTAGCTTGGAGTGTGGCCATCGTGTTTTGGGCGTCTTCATTCCCTTCCCTCATCGCCATTCCTTCGTTCTCTTCGTCGGTTTTCCTTTCTGTGGTTTGTATCTTTTTAGTTTTGTATTTCCCCATAAATATTTATCGAAGTCTGATGTTATCCGTAGTTGAAAAAAAGGGGAAATGCTGGACCCTCGCTGAGCTCCTGGCTATGCTTCCACTCACTTCACTGCCATACCCGGAAGTTCCGTTCGGACGACATTTATACGTCAGTCCTGCCAGCTAACCCTCCCCAGACCCTGCTGAACCCCAAATCACCACTACTTTCACCAAGCTCTCTGTGAAGGCATGCCAACTTCATTTGTTGAGTTAATGCGTGAGTGTTGTTTGGCTGAATGCTGACCAGAAAGACTCGGCACTTCCAGTTGGGCCCTCAAATGTCACAGTTTGCAGAGGTGACTGGGTTCCTAATAGTCCTACAACTTGATGGCGATGGTACACGAGCTGGTGATCTGCACTGACTCAAACTACGCTCGGCTCAGCTTCACCTGCCATCTGCCCACTTGGAAAAGTAACAGGGTCTTGACCTCCAACCTGAAGCCCGTTAAACATTTGGCGCTTACACATTAGTGTCAGCACTGCCCCAAAAGGTATCGAACAACACCAGAATTTGGTTTCACACATAAGTCAGATTTGCATTTTCAGTGCTGAGGTGACTCTTTTTCTCAGACCCTCTCCCCAGCGGTCAGACTGGGACCGAGGCGACACTATGGACAAGATTATGAGAACACACACAGCAAATTAATAAAATAATGTGGTTCGGAATATCCAAAAGCAACACAGCTCATGTCAGCCTTTTGTTTACCTTATGGAGTGGACTTTCCCACGGATATTAAATGCTACCCACAGGCTCGGGGATTTGTGAACACTACACCGCCTGTTCGAGACCGAACTCACGCCATCCAGCCTGACCAAACCCCGACCATGCCGACGTTAATATGTAAGCGCCACCTTTTCATGGCATGCTATGCCTTGGTGACATCACATGGTATGCAGATCTATTGGCGTAAAGTCAAAGGTCATTCCCGTGCACCTGGACCTGATAAAGAGATGAACGACCATACAAACTCACTAGCTAAAGAAGGTGCTGCTGTTGGTACCTTGTGGTCCTTCAACCCCTTGTGGCTCCCTGATGATGTTCTCCCCCTCCACCCTGCATGTGTCTCGACTCAGACATAGGCTGCTAACGTGTCCTCCCTGTAACCATCGGATGGGTTAGTGTACGTTAGTGTTTTTTCTGACAACAACCTTGTCGGCCTCCAGTCCCAGGACCCTGCTATCAGCAGGATGGTCCTGTACCTTTCTAGTCCTGCGGCTCATCTTTCATTTGCTGAACTTGATTCATTTTCTGAGCTCCGTGCTCACTTTCATGTTTGGGTCACGCTGAGAATGGGTAAGTGGGTGCTCATGCACTTTCCCAAGCCTGCGTCCTTGCTTGTTCTTGTAACGCCTCTGTCCCTAAGGGGAGGGTATGATCGCACAAGCTCATGACTCTCCTTTGACTGGACACAAAGGTGTCAAGGCCACATTCAGAGCCCTGAGCCGGGTCGCTAATTGGCCAAAAATGCGTAGAGACATCTTGAACTACATCTAGAGCTGGTTGGTTTGTTGTCAATTTGAATTCAGCCCTCAAATCCCATCCACAGAGCTCCTCTTCAAAGCAGCGTGTTCACCGTGGTCCAACCTGCAATTTGATTAGGTGGGGCCCCCGACTAAGTCCAGCAGGGGTAACAAATACTTCTTGACTGTGACCTGTGCATTCACCAACTGGGCTGAATGTTTACTAGCCCCTAACGACATGGCACAAACTCTGCTGATCTTTTGATGAATCATCTCCCGGTTCGATCTCTCATGTTAACTTGGACAGAGGAACTAATTTCACTTCTGAGGTGATGGAACATCTTTGGCAGATGTTAGGAGTGAATGCCAATTTCCACATTGGTTACCAGCCCCAGTCTTCTGGTCAGGTTGAAAGAATAAACCGGACAGTTGTCGATATTTTAAAGAAATATGGGTTGGCTAATCACAGAGACTGGGATGTGAAGCTTCCGTTTGTCCCGATGGGTATTTGGGCCACTCCTCATGAGTCTACAGGCACCTCCCCATTTGAAATGATGACAGGTAGACAGATGATTCTGCCTCTCCACCTGCTGTATCAAGCAGTTGAGACCAGTGCTGCGCCAGCTTGCACTAACGATCAGTACTTGAAAATCGTAAAGGACCATCTGCCTGCAGCGTTTTCTTATGCACAAATAAATCTGGGGAAATCAGCTGAGGGCAGGAAGGCATATTATGATCAGACCTCACACACTGAACTTCACATGGGTGATAAAGCCTGGAACTACAACTTTTCTCCACAGTCCAGTCAGACATTTCACTACATATTCTACTTTAAAAGCAGTGCATCAGTATTTACACTTCATCACTTTTATTTACGCAAATTTTTCTCCGCTCTTTTTAACTACATCATTCAGTTAATCTACATTAGGGTTGTCACGGTGTGAAAATTTAACATCACGGTTATTGTGACCAAAATTATCACGGTTTTCAGTATTATCACGGTATTTTTTTTAAACGTGTTACATTTTCAGACAACTAAATAAATCCTGTATATCAGGAAAATATTCATATTGTCCACAGTTTGTGTTTAAATTTTGCCTAAAACTTATTTTGTAATTATGTTTTTTTGTTTACATTTTTCCCCTTTAGTCTTTAAAATACCAATATTTGCCCATAACTTCTTATTTTATGTCTGTTTGATGTCATCATTTTAAAAATATTAGATCAGATGATACTCAGTACTCAAGTAGCCTTCTAATCAGATACTTTTTTTACCCTTACTTGAGTAATAAACCCTATATCAGTAAAATATTGTCCTCGGTTTGTGTTCTTCCAGTGAGCTTTGCAGATATGGGAAAATGTCATCAGGCAGTAATCATTGTTAAAGTCATAATTATTCTCAGAGTTAGACCAACTCTTATCTGCCCCTGGGAGCCCCGTAATGCATAGCGTCATTTCAATATGGGGGTGTCCGCGACACGTTTTATATGCAGGTAGCGGCGCTGCGGCTGCTTTATATAGCGACTCGTTGCGTTCTCCCTCAACCCAAATCCTTGAATCTCACATTTTAGCTAAAACTCTAATGTTAGCTTTTCTTGCATTGACTGCGGGTGATGGTCACGCAGATGTGTCATGAGATTTCAAGCGTTGCTGCCTTTCACAGACTTTTTCCTGCACGTGCTGCAAACAGGATAGCCGTCTTCTATCAACTGTCCCTCGGCATTCTTCAAACATCCAAAAAATGCCCGTACTTCCCACTTTGTCTTCTTTGAGGGATAATAAATGTACTGAGCACTGCCGTCTCCTCCTTTGGCCATTATTTCAGCTTTAGCTTCAAGAAAGTTTTGGTTGTAAACAACAAAGTGCGCATGTGCCGTCGGCAACTTCAGCAAATGATACGGTGGCTGGTAAGGGTCACTGCGCCTACACCGCAGCCACGGTAATCCACAGAGATGATATATTTTTTTAGAACAAGACGGTTATTATTATTGTCAACTTTTTTACCGGGGTTTACTGCTACACCGGTTACCTTGACAACCCTAATCTACATACACATAGTTGCTTAAATTTTTTTTTTGCCATCTGACGTCAGTGTGAGTCTATTGGCCTGTGTGTTTCTAACAATGCCTTGACCTCCTCCAGATAAACTGATAACTTGATGACAACACTGCCATCTACTACCATTTAGTGTCATCTACTCTTTTCTTGGATTTCCTGGATTATTCTATATTGGTCTCTGAGGAGAAGGAGTGGTGTCTGAGGGATTTTGATAACGCTCACTATTACACGTTCTAGATTCTGGTTTGTCAAAATTTGTAAACAACCAATTTTATAAATTAGAATTTACTTCCTGAATTCTTCACTGTCCAATTAGGCTAACTGGTCAGTAGCATAAGGAACCATCCTTTTCTTTGCAAAAATGCAAAACTCCATCAGTGAAGTAACTCATCAGACGTGCAACATCGTGCCAGCAGGATGTATCTCATTGGCTGGCCGTGCAAAATCTTTATCTTTTTTTTTCCTCCCTGTGTCCTGTCTGGCTGTGAAGCAAACAGAATTGATGTGTGAATGCTGGTGACAAGCCTTACAGATTTACTCTCAGTTGGAGCATCAAAACTTCTGCTTTAATGTCACGCCTGATACTTAAAACTTTATTGTTATTGTTTTTTTTTAACCCTTTATTTTGAATGCCTACGCCAGCTGATGCAACAACACAATTTTAACCCACCCCCCAAGGTCCTATGCATGTTTGTGTGATGATGTGAAGGAGCAGGAGAAGAAAAATGTATGGGGATGGGGCCGTGCAAATTCAAAGGAAGCTGCAACCTTTGACATTCCAGAAGTCAACTCCTCCCAGCAGCAAGCTGACTAGGCTTCCTAGCCAGCTGGACCTACTGAGAACTTCCATCACAAGGGTAATTGTTGTCTCTCACCTGGTTTCAGGGTGGTTTTTATTATGGATTTGATTTTTATTATGAACCTAAACCTCATTCCACATTCAGCTGAACATATTTTAAACAACATCACAATTTTCAAAGACAATTAGATTTATTTTTACATAACATCTAACCTCATAATTCATCATTGCTCATTCATTGTCTCTCTCAGCTGATATCAACTTAACTCGGCATGTGTAAGCATTTGTTTTGCATCATCCTAGTAGTAGAAATATAGTATTAGATTTTTATGAACTATATTTAGCCTCTGTCAAACTATTATAAAGGGTTGTTTTCCTGTACTACCAAAAAGATCAATAATAGTGATAATTTATATTTATATGGAATATCACATCTTATTGATCATTCATTAAAAGTAACCACTTGCATAACTTTACATATGTAGCCTGATGTTATTGTTCATTAACATAGGGCTGCACAATATATTGCATGTATATCGTTATCGCGATATTAGCATGCACAATATGCATATCGTGAAGAACAGATAAATATCACAACGAATGGTTAGCTCAAATGTTTGCTACACATTCTGTCTATCAAATGGAAGCATGATGTATTTTTAACAAATCAAAGAAAGCTCTTCACCCATTTAGCCCATTGGGTGGGTTCTCGTAGGTTAGATGCCCGCCCCTGAGGCGGACGGCATCTAATTTTGATGGTTAGCAAACACCTGAGTAAGTTTTGTCATGCTCTTTCTTCTTTTCCCGGGATTCCTGGGATTGCTTTTTCTTGTTCATTTTCGTTTTCCCTTTCCTCACATCTTTTGCATTTCTCATTTTTATGAATTTTTTTTCGTTGTTTTATTTCTTTGTTTTTGATTATTTTTGTTCCTGAGTTAAGTTTTTATTTATGGCAAGTAATATCGTCATCACAAAATTAATCACTGTAATCGCATATCGCAGGTTTTCCTAAAATCGTCCAGCCCAACTTTAAGAGATACAGTGCTGAATTCAAAGTTTAACATTGCGGGTTTATCTCAGCTGTTTTTTTAAACTACTCTGATAAAACACTTTTGAGGACAAAATGTCATTCTGCATTTTAGTTCAGCGAAAATATCACAATAAAAAAATTATCTTTGTTACCTCAAGTTTGTAATACAGCTGCTTAAAGCTTCTGACGCGCAGAAAAAGGGTCAGAGGAAGCACTCCTGCGGGCAACTGCTGCAGAAACTAGAGAAAATCTCTGATGGATTATTGAAAAAAATGTCTGTCATGGAATTACAACAAATTATTGGCAGTCAATTTGTGGTTTTCAGGAGGTTTATTTTATTTTTTGGTAAGATCAGAGAAGAGACACCTCTGTCATAATGTCCAACAATTTAGTTTTTCGTCTGACAATGTTTTTGCAAACACTGTACAAGGAACGCAACAAATTGCGTGAAGTAACTGACAGGCGTCAGGTAATCCTCATAGGGAGCCTTAGTCGCGACCATCTACTACTGGACCACGGGTCTCCGGAAGAACAAAAAAAATAATGCAAGTCAGTGGGGCTAAAGACACTTATTTTCTAATTCCGCTTGTTTTGTGCCATGGATTTCTCATATGATGTCCGTGAATTGTGGCTGAATTGTGTCCGTGACACATTTTGATACCAAGAAAGCACTTAATTTTGAATGGGAGAAAACGCTATTTTAGGTTTTATGTGAAAATAAGTCCAGAACTACAAATGTGCTTCACGAAAGTGATGTCATTGAACCAGACACGGAGAAAACTGAGGGGAAAATGGCTGTTAGTTCAGCGAACTTCCCACAGGAGGAAAGAACCATCATAAATCTGGTTATTTGGTCAGTAGCAGCTACTTTGGGGAGAAATTATCTGATGACGTGACATATGCGACGTGCCAATTTCTGGTGTGTAGTTGTGCTAATTACAAACTTTTATAAGCTAATAAATGTCAAAGTACGTGATTGGCATGGTCAAAACACCAGCATTAGTTTTCCTTTCAATAGCAGTACAACATATGTGTGATCCAGGGCCTAAGGCAAAAGGGATTAGAAAATAGCGTTTTTAGCCCCATTGACTTGCATTCATTTTTTTGTTCTTCCAGGGACCCATGAGCTGACTGGAAAGGGAGGAGACTTAGGCTCCCTATAGCAAGCATGTAGTGACGGTGGAGAGGAAAACTCTCTGTTAAATGTGAATTATGTTGTAAGACAGTAAAATAATTACAAAACAGTCCAATGTATCTTATCACAGCCTTTCTGCGTCCCCTTCATTCTTCCTGCGAGAATGAGCCAATCATAGATGAATCTGCGGAGTTGCCTAGCCTACAACACCACCAAGAATTGTGCAGTACAGAAGGATTTTCTTGTAAGGCTAAGAAGCCTCCATCTACCCATGAGAAATAAAACAAGGCTAAACAGTGGAAACCATTTTCAAAGGTGGAGATGTTTGGACCAAATCAATTTCAGGAGGAATGTGGAGTTCTCCTAGATGGGTAAGAACTAGTATTTTGTTGTTTGACCAAACAAGAAAAGCAGACAACATTGTGTTACCCATGAAGCTCAATGCTAAAAAGCATCATCGCTAGCGGTGGTTAGCTAATATGTTTCACTTTTCAGTGAGTGTGTGTGCTTATGTTTTGTGTTTATTTTGTTACAGAATGTCTGCCGACATGTGAGAAGTGTTCAAATAATAATAATGATAATAATGCATTGAACTTATATAGCGCTTTTCTCGACACCCAAAGACGCTTTCACACACTCTCACATTCACACACTGCTAGTGATGGTAAGCTACTTGTAGCTACAGTCGCCCTGGGGAGGTCTGACAGAGGCGAGGCTGCCATTTGGCGCCGTCGGCCCCTCTGACCACCACTAACACAGGCAAGTTGGGTGAAGTGTCTTGCCCAAGGACACAACAACAGGATACCCCTGGCGGGAGCTGGAATCGAACCCATGACCCTCCGATCATGAGGCAACCCGCTCTACCACCTGAACTACTGCTGCCCCAAATACTCAGTAATTATAACCTCTGAGCGCCCCGGTATCGACCCCGCTGACAGCGGCCTTCACGGCCCGCAGACCCGGGACTGAGGCTCAGTTGGGCGGCTCAACACCGCTCAGCACCATGGCAAATCACACCCTGATGTTCTCTGTAAAGAGCAGTGTTGGGAGTAACGCCGTTTAAGTATAACGGCGTTTCTAATGGCGTTCTTTTATAGGTAACGGAATAATCTAATTAATTACTTTTCCCACTGTTGTGACGCCATTACCGTTACTGGGGATGGAAGGTTGTGCGTTACTATGTGCTTGTTGTTGAGGGTCTGACCTCATGAGGAAATTACTATGCAGTGATTTTCTCCAAAATGACTGTGCTTAAATTGCTCTGAAAAGCAAATAATCACATCAGCGCCAAGAAACTTCATTTCCCATGATGCTTTGCACACGGAAGCATTGTGATGACGTCACCGCCTAGTACCAGAAACACGTTCTGCGCATGTGCGGGAAGCCGTGGAGCTTTTCCCGCGAACTAAGACCATAAATCTTCAGCAGAGACAAAGAATCCTCGTTCTTTTGCCCAGGATACCTGGCGGTAAGGACACGCTTGTCAACGCTCCGACAACTTGAGCACGCGGAAGCTCTAAGTGCCAAGTTGAGCCACGCAACCGCTGGAAACTACACTCAACTCCATCGGGACCTGACTGGGAACGAGCGGAGCTCCATTCAGCTCTCAGAGACGCTCCGTGGAGAAACACTCGTGGAGCCAAACAACGGAGAAAGCATTAAACCGACGGATGACGCTGAAAACTGCGGAGAAAACGGAGAACCGTCAAATCATAACAGCGGGGACGCCTTGCTGCTTTGGTGATCAGAAAACTCATTTTTTTCTCTCTCCTTTTCTTCTCCCGTTTCCTCTATAGTCCAGAATAAGCAATAAAACCGCGCTATTGCTTAAAAAGTAGCTTCGTGTTTTCCTCTTTCGCTCCCAATTCGTCCTTCGGGTCATTTTGAAAGAATAAACTGTTTATTGATCATCGCTAATATCTTTAGTCGTCAGCTCTGGCCAGGCTGCCGACTCCCTTTTAGATTAAATAATTTACAAGTGACCCTTTTGTTGTTGGTTAACTTTTGAAGTGTTTGAGTTAAGTTTTACTGTGATTCTAAGCCACTAAGTGTTCGGGAAAGTAGAAAACTTTACACATCCAGGTCTCCTGTTGAATGCGAGGGGAGGGGCAGAGCCCCACACACACTCACAGCTCACTCCCCCCACCTACTCTGGGGAAACAAAGACCCATTCATCTCTCACACACACACACACACACACACACACACACACACTCACTCACACACACCACACAAACACCTTGAACATAATTTTGAATATACATCCTTTTATTATATCACATGGTTATTATTCATTTATGCCACTGTTTATTCATTTGACAAATTGTTAATTAAACGTTATAAAATTCAGATTTTCGTCTCCAGTAGCTTTGTTGTGTCGAAGAGAAGTCTCTGCTCCAAGGATTCTACGAACTTCAAGAAAGACTGATAAGAGTTTTGGATTCAATTTTTCCCCGGTAAAAGGGGAATGGTGCCCCGTATATCTAAGAATATCTTAATTAATTAATAAATCAGTAAATATTCCCATATTTACAGAATTTATTGAAGAATCCAAAAGTAAGTTGAAGCTTACTAATTGTTCGCTCCTAATAACCCCAACATTGTTGAACGTTGAGCAACAGTGTGAGGCTTTCTGACCACCACACTTCAGCTGCAGCCAGGGAGAGAGAGGTGTCGGTAACACACTTACAAACACGATAACGATTGGCCGGGTGGGCGGAGACCCTCAGTGTTCTCACTGTCTCCGTCACTGCATGCTATAGACACGAGAGAGTAGTGATGGGCATAACGGTGTTTAAAATAACCGCGTTAATAAAAAAAATATTTCTTTCAGTAACGAGCAAACTAATTAATCACCATCTTCTTTTAACAAAACGATCGTTTCTGTTACTGATAAGGAAATGCGTGCGTTAAGCTGCGCGGTGTGTTGAAGCTGTCATCAGCTGATCAGGAGCTAAAGAGGTAGATGTTTTCATCCAAGAGCATCACGGCCCGTGAAGAACGAGGAAGACGTGATGAATATCTACGGCTGCAGGTGCGGGTCTGCATCCTTGCTCTTCTTAGCGTGACAGCGGAACGTCCCGAAGGTCCGCTCACCTGTTCACCGCTCAGACGCCCTGATCTTCTACCTTCCTAGATCATCCAGCTGTAACCTGTTTCTGATCATGTCTTCAGTCCCGCTGTAACACTGATGCATCAGTCTCAGACGTCATGGAGCTCAGGTGTTATTAGAACTACCTGTGTGTGTTCACCACCCAGCTGCAGCTCTTCTGTGGTTGGGTCTGACCCAAGTTAGTAAATGTAAGTCCTCCATCAGATTTGTGCCTCTTCTAGTGTAATTTTAAAGGATTTTATTTATTTATTTAACCGTTACTAGATTACCAGCAACAGAAATGCTGCTAAAACACACAATTATGTGAAGCTGGAAAAATTAGAACACTGTGCAAAATTACATTCATTTCTGTAATTTAACTAGACTGAGAGACCATTTAAAGGCTCGGGAACCTTTACAGGTGTTTCTATTTGCAATTTTAAATTTTAGCTGATTGGGGTCTTGTTAAATATCACACAGTGACCTTTTAATAGTCTAGATTAGTGTAATGCTCCTGTTAGTAGTTCCTCCTGTTAACTGCTTATTTAAATTATTCAGGTTTATAAAAAACATTTAGACATACATTTTATTATGTCCCAGCACTGGTAAAGAGAGGTTTTTAGGTGGTGTTAAGATGGGAAAACGCTACTAATTTTGCTACCTTATACAATTCTGGTTTATTCTATTACATAAAGATAGTCCGACATTAAAATTCACATAATTATTATTAGGGGGATCCTGAAGGGTAGGGCTGCTCAATTAATCAAATTTAAATCCCAATTACGATCTGAGTTTTGAACGATTATGAAAGCAAAACAAGCCGATTATTTGCTCCTCCCACTTGCGCTGCCCTGAGTTGCAAATGAAGCGCTCCTCCCACAGTGTTGCCAACTTAGCAACTTTGACGCTATTTCTAACAGCTTCTCAGACCCCCTTCTTGACTTTTTAAATCTTAAAAGTACCTAGCGAACACCTCAGAAACATCTCTGGTAACCCTTAGCTTCTTTCTGGATAACTGTCGTTGACATTTCCTGCAGGTTAGCTAAACACTCCGCCTGCGCTCCGGACCGTTCTTCAGGACATTAGGAAAGGAAATGATGTAGTGATGTGTCAGTCGCTAAAGAAATGGCTCTCAGAGCCCCTGTTGGAGTAACCAGGGTGAGTGACACACACCGTACCTGTGGGCTCCTGCGCCTCTAAAAACGGCTAAATGTGCGCATGCGGCGCACTAAACACGTGCAGCTTGCCCCTGATTGCTGTGAGACCGGGGTGGGGGGTGCAGCTGTGGTTGGGACAATTATTACATTAACTGATGGACCTGTAAATAAATAGTTTACAAATAAGGTAGAAATAGATAAATAAGATCCTCACGCTGATAAATAATAACTAATCTCCCTGAGGACACGGTGCTAGTGCACTCTCCTTCAGCACCTTGACACGACTAAATAAATGTTTTGCAACATTTTGTGAACATCAATTTATTTGCATTTATTCGTTCTGCTGCTGTTTCTCACCAGTATCAGCTGATGGAGGGCTCTAGTTTTGTTGTGCCGTTCGTGGTCGGCCGCCAGGCTTATAAAGCGCTGGGGGAAACCCTGTTATATATTACTGTATTATATTATCTTGCCTTTGAATACTATTTTATAATTATATCTCACTGTTTGATTTTTCTTATGCTGTTCTTATGATTGTATCTTTGTTCATCAATTTGATCAGCTGCCTTGCTGTTTTAAAATGTGTTATAGCAATAAACTTGGTATGGTATAGTATATTGTTTTTTTTAAGTAGTTTATAATTGAGAAAACACAGATAGTATTTCATGGTTGTTAAAACATAAACTTGAGTTTCCGTTCACTAACTGGTAACCCAGAGAAACTGAAACTGCAGTAACCAAATTTGACCACAGGATGTCACTGTTACTCAATTCTTGCATAGTTCACCTTTAAAAGGAAGAGCTTCCTGAGGATCCTGGAGGAAGCAGCCATCTGCCACGACTTAAATGGGGATTGAGAGCAGACACACACACACACCCACACACACAACATATATACCAAGTGGTGTTTCTATGGCTACATTGTGATTTCTTAGTAAATATTCTATTTAGTAAGAGATTAACTTTATTGTTTTTATCCTAGTGAATCTATAATTATTTCAGTAGGTGAACTGGTAGTAGCTCAGAGGTGGTGACGGAAACATGCCCACAATTTTAAATGCCCGTCGAAAGTGACTAAGAACGCAAGCTTGTCTACCTCAAAAAACCCTCCACAAGCTCCAATTAGTTCAGAACTCTGCTGCACGGGTCATCACCAGCACTCCTCTATCTCACCACATCAGTCCGGTCCGTCAGCAACTCCATCAACTCCAAGTAAAACAACGAATTAAGTTCAAAGTCTTACTTCTCACTTTCAAAGCTCTTCATAAACTTTCTCCACCATATCTATCTGATTTCATTCACGTTGTTTCTACAGTAAATGACTATCTTAGGGAGTAGTCCCTAAGATCGTCATTTACTGTCCACCTTACTGTGCCATCCTTCCGCCTTAACTTACCTCCATGGGCCTCAGATATTTCAGAGTATTTCAGTATTCCCCACCTCTGGAATTCTCTGCCACAAGCCACCCAGAACTCGGACTCCTTCCTCATCTTTAAATCTAAACTAAAAACTCATCTTTTTAAGACTGCGTACAGATAGTGTTATTGTTTCGTTCTCTGATTGTTGTTCTGCTTACCCTAGAGTTTTCACAAGTGATTAGTTTTTCACTGTTTTAAACATTTAACTTTTTTTTCCATTTAACTAGATTTTTATTATTTGTTGTACAGTGACCTTGTGTTCCCTGAAGGCACTTTAAATAACATTTATTATTATTATTTTGTCCACTTAAAGAGAGAGTGTGTATTTTCCCTGGCGATAGGGGGCAGTGCTTACCTAAATCATTGCAAGAAAGCATTATTTTTGTGTTCAATTAAGACCTTACCAACGGATGGCCATTAGGGTCAAAAATCCTTGGGAGTGCAACTTCCAGCAAAATAACAAGAACATCAGATTCCCTTTCGTCACTGGCAATGAGTGATGAGGTGAATGTGTAAAAGAACGTTTAGTAGTGCTGAAAGTTTTGTAACCATTTGTTACAAATCAGTAAATGCATTCTCGTCGCCCAGAGACCCGCTCCCATGCATGCGTTTAAAGTGACAATGTGTGGTTTTTCATCATTAATCTCCAGAAATATCTATTGAAATGTTGTTATAATTGACATAAGATACCCAGTTGTTGAAAAAAAAACTACCGGGTGTCTTTTATTTAATTTATAGATATTTCCGGAGATTAATGATGCAAAACTACACATTGTCACTTTAAACATAAAGACTAACACACACACGCGCACATGGAGTGGACATGATCTTTGAAGCGTGACTGAAATGTGGGTGGTTGTAACTGATGTACAATAGATGCTGACCATGCACTTCTTCCTACAGGAAGTATTTTGGGGAGAAAGTGGGCCTCTATTTTGCCTGGTTAGGGGTCTACACACAGATGCTCATCCCTGCTGCCATCATTGGTGTCATCGTGTTCCTCTACGGATGTGCCACTGTGGATGATAACATACCCAGGTATACGCTCACTTGCATTTTTCAGTCTAGCTTTGTGACCAAACAAATATCCTTTTTCCTGGAGATGTATGAAAATCTTAGTCTGAGACGTACAGGCCAAATAATGATTACTAACTGGTTGTGAGAAAGATAACAGATGTTACAGTGCATGATCCTGAACACGGGATCTCTCAGGGACGTTTGCTCAGTCCTTTGTTCTTTGCTCCGTTGTCGTCGTCTCCCTCCGCTTATCCGGTTCTGGGTCATGGGGGCAGCATCCCAACTAGGGAGCTCCAGGCCGTCCTCTCCCCAGCCTTGTCCACCAGCTCCTCCGGCAGGACCCCAAGGCGTTCCCGGACCAGATTGGAGATGTAACCTCTCCAACGTGTCCTGGGTCGACCTGAGGGCCTCCTGCCAGCAGGGCATGCCCGAAACACCTCCCCAGGGAGGTGTCCAGGAGGCATCCTGACCAGATGCCCATACCACCTCAACTGACTCCTTTCGATACGGAGGAGCAGCGGTTCTACTCTGAGTCCCTCCCGAATTTCCGAGCTCCTCACCCTATCTCTAAGGCTGAGTCCGACCACCCTACGGAGGAAACTCATTTCGGTCGCTTGTATTCGTGATCTCGTTCTTTCGGTCAGTACCCAAAGATCATGACCATAGGTGAGGATTGGGACGTAGATTGACCGTTAAATCGAGAGCCTGGCTTTCTGGCTCAGCTCCCTCTTCACCACAACAGATCGGCTCAGCGTCCGTATCACTGCAGACGCCGAACCAATCGCCTGTCGATCTCCCGATCCCTCCTACCCACAGTTGTGAACAAGACCCCGAGATACTTAAACTCCTCCACTTGAGGCAGGACCTCTCTCCCGACCCGGAGTTGGCAAGCCACCCTTTTCCGGTTGAGAACCATGGTCTCAGATTTGGAGTTGCTGATCCTTATCCCCATCGAACCTACCCAGCAAGAGCTGAAGTTCAGAGCTGGATGAAGCTAGGAGGACCACATCATCCGCAAGAAGCAGAGACGAGATTCTTCTGCCACCAAACTCGACACACTCAACACCACGGCTGCGCCTAGAAATTCTGTTCGTAAAGGTTATGAACAGAACCAGTGGTAAAGGGCAGCCCTGGCGGAGTCCAACCCTCACCGGGAACAGGTGCGACTTACTACCGGCTATGCGGACCAAACTCACGCAACTCTGGTAAACGGACTGAATGGCCCTTAACAAAAGGCCACCCACCCTATACTCCTGGAGCGTCCCCCACAGGGTGCCCCTGGGGACATGGTCATAAGCCTTCTCCAAATCCACAAAACACATGTGGATTGGTAGGACAAACTCCCATGCCCCCTCCATCATCCTTTCAAGGGTATAGAGCCGGTCCACAGTTCCACGGCCAGGACGAAAACCACTTTGCTCCTCCTCAATCTGATATTCAACTATCGATCGGACCCTCCTCTCCAGTACCTTGGAGTAGACCTTTCCAGGGAGGCTGAGGAGTGTGATCCCCCATAGTTGGAACATACCCTCAGGTCACCCTTCTTAAAGATGGGGACCACTACCTCGGTCTGCCACTCCACAGGAACTGCCCCCGATGACCATGAAATGTTGTAGAGACGTGTCAACCACGACAACCCTACCATATCCATAGCCTTGATATACCCAGGACGAATCTCATCCGCCCCCCGGTGCTCCGCCGCTGTGTAGTTGTTTGACTACCTCAGCAACTTCTGCCCCAGAGATTAGACAGTCCATCCCCAGGTCTCCCGGCTCTGGCTCCTCCTCGGAATGCGCGTAGGTGGGATTGAGGAGTTCCTCAAAGTATTTCTTCCGCCGCCCGACTATAGCCCCAGTTGATGTCAGCAGCTCCCCATCCCCACTGTAAACAGTGTTAGCGAGTTGCTGCCTCCCTCTCCTGAGGCGCCTGACAGTTTGCCAGAACCTCTTTGGCACCGATCGATAGTCTTTCTCCATGGCCTCACCAGACTCCTCCCACGCCTGAGATTTTGCCTCGGCAACTGCTACTGCTGCACCCCGCTTGGCTATCCGGTACCCTCTTGCGGCCTCCGGAGACCCACAGACCAGCCACGCCCTGTAGGCCTCCTTCTTCAGCCTGACGGCTCTCCGAACCTCTGGTGTCCACCAGCGGGTACTGGGGTTGCCACCACGACTGGCACCGGCCACTTTGCGACCACAGCTAGCAACAGCCGCCTCAACAATCGCAGAGTGGAACAAGGCCCACTCGGAGTCGATGTCCCCCACTGCTCTCGGGACGTAGTCAAAGCTCTGCTGGAGGTGGGAGTTGAAGACCATCTTGACAGGTTATTCTGCCTAGCGTTACCAGCAGACCCTCACTATGCATTTGGATCTGCCAGGTCTGCAGGCATCTTCCCCTGCCATCTGATCCAACTCACCACCAGGTGGTGATCAGTTGACAGCTCTGCTCCTCTCTTCACTTGGGTGTCCAACACATACGGCCGCAGGTCAGATGATACGACTAAAAAGTCTATCATCGACCTGCGACCTAGGCTGCCCTGGTTCCAAGTGTACCGATGGGCATCCTTATGTTCGAACATGGTGTTCGTTATGGCCAAACTGCGGCTTGCACAGAAGTCCAGTAACGAAACACCACCCGAGTTCAGATCAGGCGGGCCATTGCTCCCAGTCACACCCCTCCAGGTCATGCTGTCATTGCCCATGTGAGCATTGAAGTCTCCCATACAGGACAATGGAGCCCCCTCATGGAGCACTATCTAGAACTCGTCCCAGGGACTCCAAAAAGAGTAGGTAATCTGAACTGATATTTGGCGCATAAGCACAAACAACAGTCAGGACACGTTCCCCGACCCGAAGGCGCAGGGAAGCTACCCTCTCATCCACTGGGGTAAACCCCAACACACAGGCAGAGAGTCTTGGGGCTAACAAAAAGCCAACCCCAGCCCTCCACCTCTAACTCGGAGCAACTCCAGGAGAGTGTCCAAGGACTTCTCAAGGACTTGGGTTCCAGAGCCGATGCTATGTGTCGAGGTGAGTCAGACTATATCTAGCCGGTACAGCTCAACCTCTGCCACAAGCTCCTGCTCCTTCCCCGCCAGCGAGGTGTCGTTCCATGTCCCAATAACCAGTTTCCTTGTCCGGGGATCGGACCGCCAAGGCTCCCGCCTCGGTCTGCCACCCGATCCACACTGCACCAGACCCTTCATGTTCCTCCTGCGGGTGGAAGGTCCACAGTTGGATGAGCCCATGTATCCAGTTCGATATGGGCCCGGCCGGGCCCCATGGGCGAAAGCCCAGCCACCAGGCACTCGCTCACGGGCCCCAACCCCAGGCCTGGCTCCAGTGTGGGACCCGGTAACCCTCCGGGCCGGGTACTCCGACTCTTGGTTTTTACTTCCATGAAAGATCTTCTGAACTGTTCTTTGTCTCACCCTCCACCTAAGACCCATTTGTCATGGGAGACCCTACCAGGGGCACAAAGTGCCCCAGACAACATAGCTCCTAGGATCATTAGGGAACTCAAACTCCTCCACCACGATAAGGTGACGGTTCAAGGAGGTGACGTTGTGTCGGATCAAGATCACACAGCCACAATGATCCAAATATCTCATTAGGACTTTTCTAACAGCACTACTCATTTTGACTCAGGAGGATGCGGTTCGGTTTGGCCACTTTTTCTAAGAGCACAGTATTGTCCCCTACTGTCTGTACTTTTCAGTCCCTGCTTCCTTGTGGTTCCCTCCCTGCTGACCTGGCCTGCATCATATTTGTCGAAAGGGTTCACCCACATTTTGTCATGAAGCTGGCAGGGAAAACCAGCACATACATAAACACCCACGCACACACTCACTTGTATGACCTTGTATGTGTGGACCTCAATTGACTTCCATTCATTTTACTGACTCCACTATGCCTAACCTATACTCTAATTCTAACCATAACCAATGGGGTTCTTTTCCTGACCCTAACCTAAACTAAAAGCTAATTCACACCATACCTCTAAAACCAAGTTTTAGGGTGCTTACCATTGTGTGGACCTGTACAGTGTAAAAATGTCCACACAGTACAGGTTCAAGTTAAAATGTGTCCAACCTATAAAAACAAGTACACACACACATACACACAAACACTCATACACACACAAACCCACGCTCATACCCACACACATGCAAACACACACACTCATACTCGCACTCACACACACATACACATACAGAAACACAAACACATGCACACACACACATATACAGACACAAACACATGCACAAACACACGCACCCACACAAACTCATACACACACACAGACACATACAGAAACACATACACACACGCACACACACACACACACACACACACACACACACACACACACAAACTCATACACAAACACAACACTAACACATACAAAGACACACAAACACATGCACACATAGACAAACACACTCCTTCTCACATTGCACACTGCACTTCCCACTAATTATCTGTTTTGTCTTTTTCTTGTAAGCATGGAGATTTGTGATCCGAGAAACAACATCACCATGTGCCCGCTGTGCGACCGCGCCTGCAGCTACTGGAAGCTGGTGACAGCTTGTGGCACAGCTCGAGCCAGCCACCTGTTCGACAACCCAGCCACAGTTTTCTTCTCCATCTTCATGGCCCTCTGGGGTGAGCACACATCCCAGAGTAAACCAGAACATACCAACAGATGTATAACTGCTTCATAAACCAAACTAATAAATAAACCAATAGTCTAGATTTGAGAAGCCTGATTGACAGACACGTGTGAAACTTATAGGCCAAGTCTACTCAGAGCCCTGCTGCAGCAGGACATCAGATGACACATGGTGTCTCACAAAATCATGGCACACCAACCATCTGGTTCCACTCAGGAGGGAACATTAGAGACAAATAATCCAGTTAATCAGCAATCTAAAAAATAAATTATTTTGGCTTTCACCTGTCCCATGAGCCCTGATACAGACCATTCTAACCTTTCTATTTGAGCTCTGATCTGACCTGTTTACCCCTCCCACTCATCCAGGACATGAATATGATGCTTGGCTCCCCAGAAGCCTAAGCCTGAACCTCAAAATTTCCAGTTAGCGTTATCTGGAATCGTAGGATGTCCGAGGAAGACCCCACGTTTCTTGCCTCTGATTGGCTGGAAGGGCTGTACTATGATTGGTTATTTCATGTAACAGGAAACTGTTGCTGCAGATTTTTACGTTTACAGCCAGATCTTGAGGAATTTTTTGAAGAAAATGTTAACTCATCGCTATTAACATCCATTCTGTCATGTTTTTAGATATGCTGTAAATCTGACCCACATGAAAGAAACCCTCAGGAGACAGGAAGCAGTTTAAACAATTTTTTAGAAAATGCATGTTAAGATCCTCACAGGGAATGGGAACCTGGGTGAAGGACTGTAATGGAGAAGAGTGGTGAGTCTGAGTTGGGATTAAACTGAATGATCTGAAGCTAAGTTACTCTGGGGAGGAGAAGTTGTGCCAGGCTTGGGTCTGCTGAGGTGACGGACAATGTACACTGTAGAACTGGAGAGTGAGTATACATCTGAAGTAGATAGATGATGTTTTGAAAAGCTCTTATGGCAACAGCTGTAGAGCGGGCAGGTGATGCACGGCAGGAGATGACATGGTGAAGATGATGATGAACTCCAATGAACAGCTAGAGAATTTACTGAACAGGACTTAGGATCCAGGGGAAACGAGAGGGACTGCCAGTGTGAAGAGGTGAATCCAGGAGGGCTCCCCTCAAGGTTTGGCGATGACTGAATAAGTGGAGCTCGGAGGACCGAGGAAGACAACAAGGAGATATTTAAAACTCTATGAGAGACGCACAAGGACATTACCAGCACTGGGGAGTACCACGTAGGTAAAATGTGCTCACGTTGAATTGCTGGCTGCGCACACGGTAGACAGTGGGCTGAAGATCTGTAGAGGGGTTCGCAGCGCAGCACAGAACCACAGCGATGCGGTAATATTTCCTCCCACTGAAGTGGTCTGGAAACCCGATCTCTCTGAGGGATGTATCACTTGGGAAAATGTTCTCTGATTACGAAACTTTGGCTGAATAGCGCTTGTTCCCGTCTCCAATATGGAGACGCATGACACA
Source organism: Nothobranchius furzeri (assembly GCF_043380555.1). Classification (NCBI taxonomy): domain Eukaryota; kingdom Metazoa; phylum Chordata; class Actinopteri; order Cyprinodontiformes; family Nothobranchiidae; genus Nothobranchius; species Nothobranchius furzeri. The sequence goes on from NC_091749.1 coordinate 23,263,987, forward strand.
TCCAGTCTGTCTGAGGCAGAATAGCCTCTTCAGCTCAGAAAGCACCTGTAGAGACGTTTGATCATGCACAAAGTTTATGTGGAGCAGAAGCGGTCGGGCCGCGGCAGGTGAAATGTTCCTAGCCTACATGAAGTGAAACTGTTTAATTGTAACATTAATATGTTACTGGGCACACTGGTCTGGTTGGTTAGACCAGTGTTTGTGGTGGAAAACACACAATCACACACAAACGCACCAATTAAAATAATGCTGATAGCGTGGACTAGAAGACAGGAAATGGTTTACGTATTTAAATGATGATCAGGCTGCTGTAAAATGTAATCTACATCCACATCCAGACAGAATTATCCTCTCTATTCTTTCTCTATTTTCTCTGCTCTTGTCTGGGCTGACGTAGCTGATGGTGCGGTACCCTTATGAACGGTGAGAGGTACATATAAGAAGTGCAGGTAGAGTTAGAAAAATCTGCAGGGCCACAAACACATTAGGGAAGATGGACTGTAGACCATTTTTTAGCCCGTAAATGATCATGGTTCTATTTATATTACATTATTCATGTGGACTCTGCTGGTATTATTTAGAGCTGAGAGGCACAGAGCTCTGATTGTTGACACGCTCCAGACACATGCGTCCTGAGAACGGCCACAGTAACATTCTCAAAGTGTCGCCATCCCAAAAACAAATTTAACACGTGATCGTTTATGTCAGCTCATAACCTTTTATGTTTTCTGTCTTTTATTTGTGCCTGATGTGTTTTACTGCTGCGGAGCGGCGCATAACCTGTTTCGTCCTCCTGTGAGTTCACCTCACCGGTGCAGCCGGCGCGCACTTCACTATTTTTGCGGTCGGTAGATCTTTTTTAACTGCAGTTCAAAGGTAACTCATAAGGTGAATATATATGAAGCCATGTAGCCATTTTTCTTCAGGACTGAGAGGAGATGCAGGAAGATAATAAACAGACAGGACAGAAAAATAGTCAAATAAAAACAAGTTAGTTTTTGTACCTGCTGGTTGCAACAAACAGACACCATTGAAGGTAATCAGAAGTGAGGAACAGAAAATTAAATGATTCTTTCAATGTTTGGATCAGCAGGAACTCTGAGAGGCTGTGGGTGCATCAGTGAGTTTGCAGCTGCTGCGCATGGGGAGGGGGGAGAGGGCTGAAGCAGGATTAGTAAAGATGCAAAACTACCGTTGTTAAAAGAAATGTGTGTTAACTTAGAAAATGTGGAATTTTAATTACTTCTCAACATTTTTCTCCAAGGTTAAGACTGCTGCACACACACAAAAAAAAAAGACTGCTGCTTGCGTGGGCCCCCTTGTGGCTGTGGGCCCCTGGGCCTGTGCCTAGTTTGCCCATATTATAATCCGGCCTTGGATGATTCCCAGAAGCCATGCAAAGAGATACAGGCAGCAGAGCCTAACCTGACATTCTGTTTTATTTTGCAACAAACCAGTTTCAGTTTCTTTTCTAAAAGAAGCTGAAAAATGTCAAATGTGAGCTTGTACTAAATCTTGTTTCATTTCATCACACTGTTAGACTGACTTTATATCTGTTGGCTCCAGGGTTATCTTCTTAATATTAGGTTATCTTATGTTGTGTTTAAAAGTTAGAGCACATCTCTCATCATCTGTTATAATGTGTATCACTTAATCAAAATTTAATTCAATGCTGATTATTATTTAGAGCTATTTTCACCAGTTTTCATTATTCTATAAGAGAAACAGACCTGCTGCACATAGATGGCCAGAATAATGCAGTTTTATTATGTTTCATACACAGGTAAGGCACACCTGTTTATCCTATATACTCTGCTTTAATAGGACAACCTCAATGCTTGAGAGCCAAGAGATAAAGTAAGTCCAGCAGTGTGACTTATTAGGGTTCCAAGCCCAACGGGCATTGGAACCCTATTGTTTTGTGTGGATTTTTCATTATTTATTATTTATTCTTCTTCTTCTTCTCCGCTAATTCCATATGGGCGCAGGAGCCAGAAAATGCCAGAAAAATTCTGACATGGCAGTCTGATAGAAAATCCTGACCAAAACTCAGATTTCCAAATTTGTACCCGGAGTCACCTAGGTGGCGCTATTGCGGACGTGAATGCGCTTCAGCTACTAGCTCCCAAACCATAGGTCCTGCAGTCAAAATCTTTATATGTGCATGATCCTTGGATGATTCAGCATGTTTATATTGGCCAGGCCCATTTCCGCCTAACTAGATTTTTTTGCGAGATCGCAAAAAATGCTAAACTTAGTTCTAATAACCAATTCGTCAATTGCGTTTGGGGGCCACAAAGAGAGGGCTTGGTAAATTGCCTGTATTTGTACAGCACCTTAGTAGGGTTCAACAACCCTCCAAGGCATGAAGCAACACAATCAGTCTTTCACCCATTCACACACACAGTCCACACACTGGAGGGCATGACCTACACTGGAGCCACAGCTGCCCTGGGGAGCACCGAGAGACGAGGCAGCGTTCTTTGTTCTCTGTTCAGAGTCGGGATCAAGCATGCAACCTTCCGATTACTGGAAAATCCGCTCCACCTCCTGACCTACTGCTTTTCCATACAGCACATGACTTAACTAAGTCTCCACCATCTTTAAAAATTAAACTATGGAACTGTATTGTAATAGGGATTGAGATGTTAGCCATGCCTATGAAAGATATTCGTATACGCTGCGCAAAAGGTTCAATGAGTTATCCTAAGTGTTCCTTTCATTGCGCCGGTTGAAGTGAGCTGACGGGACGCCGGCAGTAGAACGTGTTTTTGGGGCGGGGCCACGTGAGGAATGGCGAAGGCGAGGGTGGGGCCGGGTGGGGTAATGTCGATGGTTGGCTTGGAACCCGTTAACTGCTTGCAGTTCTAGTTATACGTTCAGATTTTACATTTTCAGCTTTTTAAATAAAAGAAAAGTAAACAATATTTTGTTAAACAGGACAGAATGGTTATTATAGCGCCAAATTCATACTTTATTTGCAAAACTCCCTAAAACATCTGTTCTGTTGGTGGGGGGAGTCTGCGCTTAGTGAGGGAAAATGGCCCAATCTCAATACTCGTACTTGCACCCTTGCACCCTTCATTTGTGTGTTCCCGGCCAGGGGTGTAAGTGCGTAGGGTGTCCAGATTCTCAAGTGCGGAAGTTGACCACGCCCCCATTGCACCCTTAATCTGCACTTCACCCAAGTCCACAGCAATGCGGACCTCGGGCAAGGGTATTACCCACAAGTCATTGCTTTGGGAGAAAAGGCTCAAGTTCTTATTCTGAAAATATGTATTTTCTAATGAAATTAGTTCATTTTATGACGATTATTTGATGCTCTGAGTGTTTTAGACAAAGCAGCAATGAAGTTACATTTATTTCAAATAATTGCTTTATTGTTTGTTTGAAAGTTGTTAACAAAGGTTTTTGAAAAAAGTTTCACAGAGACCAGCATCACGGCATGCGTTGCGATCGATGACGCAATGCTCCATCTCAATTCGACAATTATTTGCACACTTGTGTACTACGCACTCGAACCCTACTGCACACTTTCTCCAAGTGCACTGTGCTGAAGACCGCAGGGCGCAGTGTGAGTATTGAGATTGGGCCGCTGTTCGCTGCTAAATTAAACAGCCAATTGTAGGAGAGCCCTTCGAGCCAGTCAGAGGCGAGAGTCTCAAAAACGTAATAGCATGTGCTAACTGCTAGTGATACCATAGCACAAAGAACAATACATTTCACTTACAGATGATGGTTGGGTTGACAAAATAGTTGGTGCACCTTCACTGTTGTGTATCAGTCACTGTGTAAAGCTGGATTTATACTGTCCAAGTGTGTTTGGTTTATGGACAAGGCTGGAGGAGGTGGAGCCCAAATTCATAAGGTGGTGACGAGCAGGTTTGTGGAGGAAGGGCTCCCCCTTGTGACGTGACTAGGAAGGTTTGCTCAGAAAAGAAGTTTTTCTTTCACCTTTTTCAATGTTTAACATTGAAAAACGTGAAAGAAAAACTTTACATAAAATGTAGGTCACACACGGCTTTGACCTTTAGGCATGCTACTTTTGATCACCCAGGCTGTCTTTATTCAACAACAAGGAAATCAATGGTTTAGAATCTCTGCCTCTTGATCAATGAGGTGAGAGTTTGTTTATTAACATCATGTAAACAAACTCTCAGGTCATTTGCATTAAGGAGCAATTAACTGGGAAACGGTGATTCGTGCTGGGTTATTGATCCCTATAAATCTGCGTATTTCCACTAGTACAGACTTGAACACGTTTGCTGAATGATTCCTGCAATAATTACATCTGGTAACCTGGCCTAAACCCGTAACAGTAGGATGACGTCGTTGTTCTTTTTTTTTTTGTTTGTTTGTTTTTTTGCTGTTCTTACCTCAGATTTCTGAAGAAAAGTATCTTCAAAATCCTCGTGATTAGGAAACCTTTTTCACTGAAATGGTTGCTTGGCAAATCAAGCCCATGGATGGAGGAAGAATCTTTCTGTCCATTAATTTTAAACTGTCTACTTTTGTTGTCCACTTTTCTTTTAGCCGATAATTTAGAACACACCTATCTTCTCATCCTAAAAACTGCGGAGGAAAAATCGTGATGAAGCAGGTAGGAACGTGAAAGTAAAACGCGCCGCTGAAGCAGATGAGCAGAGTGACTGTGTTGATAACACAGAGAAGAGTGAACCGTTGCTCTGCTGTGGAGGTGACACGGGGCAGTGGTCTTCCTGTTAATATTTAAATAGAGCGGGCACAATACCGCGCTGCCTAGGTAAACGTCAAAGCACCGCGACTCAAGGGCCTGAAAAGAGAGATTCGCGGACTGGGTCCAGACCGCAGGCCGCCTTATTGAGGGACACTCATAAAGGATGATGATCTGCTGGATGGGAGGAGCCTAAACGAAAACCTGGAGTCTGTCTCACTGAGGTCCCAAATTTCTGATGACAAAAGCTGAAACTCCACCTGAGTCTGGGTTCTGGTTTGGGTTCATTTTAGGCTTAGCTGAATGAGTTCTGGTTTTAATGGCCTGCTTTGGTTCCTGTTCCTGTAGCCGTTCTCTTCATGGAGCACTGGAAGAGGCGACAAATGCGGCTCAACTACGTCTGGGACCTGATGGGTTTCGGAGAGGAGGAAGAGGTGAGAGAACCACAGAGATCTGGGTCTGACACTTCTGATGTCTTCATTTGCAGAAAAGGTCCAGATAGATTCTTCCTTTTTTTTTTAAGTAAATGGAGTGTGTTTTTACCTTTGCCGACTTGTTTTGGCTTCGCCAATCGGAGGTGCTCTAATGAAGGCTGCAGTGAAAGCCGAAACCTGTCAGCAAAGGTAAAAACAAAATCCATTTATATGAAGGCAAACCTGTTTCAATATGCATCAACTTGTAGGTCTGTTGCTTGTTTGTACAACATGATTTGAGCTTGAAAATTGTGTGTGTGTGTGTGTGTGTGTGTGTGTGTGTGTGTGTGTGTGTGTGTGTGTGTGTGTGTGTGTGTGTGTGTGTGTGTGTGTGTGTGTGTGTGTGTGTGTGTGTGCGTTTGTGTGCGCAGTAGAATGTGAGAAGCTGCACACCAACACGCATAAACCTGTAAATATAGTGTGTACTTGTAAGAAAAACTCACATGCATGTGAAAAAAGTTGTGTGTAACATTTTCAACTACAAGTCTACAGATCTGTTTCTGTGCATGCTCAGCCCCACTCTTACAGGTGTACAACTCAGCTCTCACACGGTTGAATTTTGAAACATCAGACTGCCATGTCAAAATTTGTCTGGCATTTTCTAGCTCCTGCGCCCATATGGAATTAGCGGAGAAGAATAATAATAAATAATACATAATGAAAAAACGTCCCAAATTCTGCTTGATTTACACATTACACTGTAAAAAAAGTTGGAACTCAAAATTGTAAGGCAACAAATGTCAGCAAATATTTAAGTTAGCTAATTAAACTTATCCTTATAAGTTTTACTTTTAAGTCAGCGCAACTTTCTAAGTTAAGTTTTCCCAACTCAAGTAGTAGCTGTACAGAATAAAATTTTTAAAATGTAAGAACTTTTAATCCTGTTTTATGCCAACTCAACTCCAAGTTGTAGAGACCTAAATAATTTAATTATGACTAGTGATGTGATGTTCGCAAACAATTAAAATCTTTTGAACGGGGTTTTAAAGTGAATGATGAGAGCCAAATCCTTGTAGAGAGCCGTTCATCTTGTCTTCCTGTAACCACCCTCCCCGGAAGCCGGCAAAGCGCACACACTCAACCCCCACCCACCGCTGTGACGGGCGTAGGCAAAATGCTTACCCAAACACTGTGTGCCCTCACGGACACCAGAGGAACACGTTGCTCTTAAAGAGGGACTGCACACCATCAGAAAATGTAACTCCACCCCTAGTGAAGATTTGAAAAATGCCATGAAAGTGGGCGTTGCCAGGAGGCACAGAGTGGCATGGTCAAGTGTGGGGAATTTCCATCCTGGGAGGGAGGGGGAGTGGGAGTAGACTGTACCGATGATGTGAAATTGTTCTAGCCCCAGTCAATCACAAGTTTAACATGCAGTAGCTGCTGTTCTGCCACAGGAGGCATCACTAAGACATTTTTAGACCTAGATTCTGGATTTTATCAAGTTTTAACAAACATGTCAAAAAATGCAGAGAAACAGAAAGACTGCATTTGTAAAAACCTAATTATACAGTTAATTAGCAAAAAAAAGTTATTTTGGGGTTTAGTTACTCATTAACACCCCCTTCCCATATCTCATGGCTTCGCTTCATTCAAAGGAGCCAGTCTTTTGAAGAGCTCTTTAAGGTAAACGATCGACTAATGAGAGGCTCCCACGAAGGAGCCATAAATCTCATCACTAATTATGACGACTTTATGAAGCGCCTCATGATTTTTTTCTTGAGAGGTGCTATTATAAAGGATTTTTTTAATCTTGTTTTTCTTTTATAATTAAAGTGTAAATTGTAGAGACTTACTTTTTTATTGTGAAAACTTAATGGATATTTATTCTAACTCAAGTATAAGAGGCAGTAACTGAATTTTTATAATTGTTACCAGGGGCATTTGGTGAATTATTTTTATCGCGGGGCACATTTTAACAATTGTTGTGGCCAGAGGTTTGCATACCCTATTGTGGGAAGGTGAATATGAGTCATGCCAACACGTTAGGCAAAGCAAAAATGCTAACAGCTACCAATCAGCAAGAGCAAGGAAACTGCAACTTGAAATTTCATTGAACTTCTTTACCCAACAGCTGAACGGCACTGCGGTCCCCTTCCTCGAGATGGAACTGCTACTCACAATTTAAAATAAACACCAACCAAAAATACAACTATCAGAACTAGAGACTAAAAACAACCAACACACATCCCGTAAAAGAACCTCAACAAAACACCCGAAAACACACCAAAATACAACAAAACAACGGAAAACCGGCTGCCCACAATAGGTATGTCCCGATACAACTTTTTCACTTCCGGTACTATACCGATATTGCAGCCTTCAGTATTGACCGATACCGATATCAATCAGGTACGATATCAGCACAAATCATACATACTTTTACCTATTTTGTAGTGTGGAATGCATGAAAGCCTTGATCAAGTGATATTACTCAATTGGAGAACAAGAGCAACAAGATTCCTTCCACTGAAGCGAGAGTTTTCCAAACCCTGTCTCTCAGAGAGACTTGTCACTTAGAAAATGTTCCCTGATGATGAAACTTTGGCTGAATTGTGCTTTTTCCTGTCTCCAATGTGGCGTCTGAGGAGAGTCCCAGAATCTCACATCGTCTTCAGCTCAGTAAGCGCCGATATGATTACGCACAAGCGTGACGCGTCAACCCGGTCACACAGTAGACCGGGTTGGACCTGTTGAGGTTTACGCAGACAATCTTTACATTTAGAATTAGGTTACATGTAAAATTTATGCAGTAAAATATAAAGCATTTTATTTAAATATCCATTCATTATTTTACAAGCACAGAGAGCCGCATCAGATGGATGGAAGAGCCGCATGCGGCTCCAGAGCCGCGGATTGCCGACCGCTGAGCTAGGGCATGTGCGGAGGACACACACACACACACACACACAAGCAAAATATACTTGTTATCAATTACGTTTATTGTGCCCACTTACATTTTCTTAGGCCCACCCACAAATGAGTTTCTGGCTACGCTAATGGTGACTTTTGACAGACTTCTCTGAGCTCCGCAGCCATTACACTTTTCACCATGCGCACCCCCTAGCGGCAGCTCGCGCACCCCTTTGGGAATCCCTGCTCTAGAGTAATGTCTCAGTGAGATACTTTGAATACTTTGTTTAAAATTGAACACAATAATGGTTTATCCCCAAGAATGGCCGGGAGTGGGACTTGAACTTCAGCCTGATCTATTTCTTTCCACCTGACATCACATGCCGAATCACACCATGCTATCAGGACTCTAAGCTGCGCAGCCTTATAATAACTTTAAAGACACGGGAGAACCATGCCACCTTCTTTTCTGGTTAATTGTAGCATATGTATATTTTATTCTTGGCTTTTGTTTTCCCCCAAATAAAATTTGAAATCATTCTATACTATTCAATGAATTGCTTGGAGGACACCTCAGAAGGCAATGCCAGGAATAGATAAAGCAGTTTAGGTAGCACCCTCATTTTGATTAGTTTAATCGTGTTATGCATATTCATTGGCAGTAGCCATTGGTTCAGATCTGATTTAATGTTAACTGTTTAGGTGGTATAGTTAAGTTTACTAATGTCAGTTAATTCTTTTGGCATTAGGACCCCGTAAAGATTTAATTACATTTTTATTCCAATTACTCTTTAGGAGTTTAATAATATTTTTGTTTGGTTTCTAATTAAAGGTAAGAATTAGAGTTTTGTGAAGGTTTAATTTGTAACCAGAATATGAGTTAAATGTATTAAGCAAAGATAATAGTGTAGCAGACCTGCCAACCTGTACGCATTTTGCGTAGCCAGTTCGCAATTTGGCATCTATTTATGCTCGTGTGACTCACTCCTCTAAACTATGCAAAAAGCTCTGGATACGTGAGTTGAGTTCTGTGGCAAATATGCACTTGTGGTACTCATGTCTGATAACATGACTTAGTGGCGTGGTGAAGAAGTTTAAGCCAACCATCGTAGAAAAGCAGAGAAAAACTATCCTGCCTAGCGTATAACGTAACACCCCCACCGCCGTCCTCCCTGTTTCGTCCTGCCCAGAGCTATAGAAAGAAAGAGTTGTGACACGCTTTGAACTCGCGGTCACGTGGTTCATGGAGCTCTCGATATTTCCAAACATCCCAGTGCCGTAAGTCAGTTTGAACGGTGTATGGTGGGACAAATCACAAAAATTAAATACTGTCACATTTCCCCTGGCAATTTTTGGTAATTATTGAATAATATTATACATTATATTATATGTTATGTCCTAATTCCTTCACAAAGTAGCCTATTTATTTTTTTCCGAGCATTTGTAGGAAGACAGACACCCGTGACATTCATCTACATTACAGGAACACAACAGTCCTATCACACTGTAGAACACATTTAGACCACATACATTACTATAATATATTATAGCAATAAATTTGATGTAGCAATGCAACACACTGCTCTAATATAAGCATATTTAACAACTTTTAAGTCCTACAAGAAGCCCTAAACTCGAGTTGTAAGATCCATTTTAAAGTGGTTTATTGAAAGCTAGAATTCTGCTCCAGCTTACCTTGAAGAAAATATGTAGCTGTTTATGCTTTGAATGATGATCTATTATGTTTAGTAGAATACATTTTACAATCATTACTTTATATTTGTATGTGAAGACAGTACATGCATCTATAACCCAGTTTATCTGGCATCTACAGCCTGACTAAAAGCAACTAATTGAAAAGAAAATCTCAATAAAACTGTTGGGTATTTTTATCAATCCAAGATTACCTTAGGGAAAGTTTAATGCACAGGGGGTTATAGTAATCAATCGATCAACACCAATACCAATCATAAACAATCAATATAGACTCTGCAAAGTGGAGAGGAAATGAAAACACACCAAGCACGGGTCTCAGTTCACTCTCCTCCGACTGACGTCTTCCGAAAGCATTTATTAGCACACAAGCACACACAAAAAGATTAGCACACACACATTTGACATTCCTTAGACTCTCAGGCAGGAAAGCTGTGAAGGGAGTCTAAACTCTAAAACTCCAGGTGCACCCTAAATCAACAAAGCAATTACTAGACTTTCTCAAGGGAGTTTTACTGATAAAGGTCGGTTCTGAGGCAAGGTCATCCTCCATGTAGGAACTGGTGGAGACTGGTACGGCTGTCAACAGGATGAAGATGCGCTTTAATAAGGCACCAGATATTTAACAGTCAAGACACAAATATTAGTTAAATAATATCAGTTTTTACTTAACAATCCTCCCTGTAAATCAGGGGTGTCAAACTCAAACTCACAAGGGGCCGAAATGCAACGCTGGGACGGAGTCGAGGGCCAAACTTAATATTTTTTGAAAAAGTGACGGCAAATTTGCACGTTTTCTTTATCAACATATATGCAGTTTTGAACCTTTAAATTTGGAAACAAACATATTTCTGCATTAACACTGAATGTGGAATAACCAAATTACACACGAGCAAGTCAGTTTTAAATAAAAGGCATCAGTGGTATTCATTACTTGTGGTATAATCAGCATTTTTAAAATCTATTCAGGATTTATGTTTTCTTGTTTATTCATTTTTCTTATTTTTTATTCTCTTTTTTTTCTCCTGTAATAAGTGTCATCGCTGCTGTGACGTCTAGCTTTCCCCACTGAAGAACAATAAAGGGATTTTCTATTCTATTCATCTATCTGCAGCCTTTCCACTTCCTGTTTACTGTAGGTTAAATCTTTGCTCACGTGCCAACAACAAAATAAAAATATCATTTTATCTTAAATGAAAATGCAACATCTCACCTGTTAACTTTCATGTTTTGGAGCAGAAAAAGAGCATAAAACCAACATATTTAAAGCTCAGTTTGCTCCACTGGTTTACTGTGATGCTCACCTGTTCCAGCCAGATACCTGCATCATGGGGTTGATCTGAGCTGAGGAGGAGACTCCTGTTGTTTTGTTCATCTTCATCATAATAATGACAACATTAGATGACAACAGGTGCTCACATAGGTTTGTGCTGATGAACATGTCTGAGCAGCTTGACCACGTTGTTGTGTGTCGGGGAGGAAACACAACCACAGAGTCGTGCTGGTTTGAGCGTGTCGCTGTTCGCTGGAGTTATATCAGCTCTGTCTGGACGTTAGTTTGAAAACTTTCTCTTTAAGTCGTGAACACATTACTGAGCGGCTAGAATCTCCGTTTCTGGGCTTCAACGTCAGAAAACAGCTGAGTGAACTCGGCGCTGAGTGAGAGGAGTGTAGTTTGTCCGAGACAGCGGAGCTGCAGACACCCAACTACCTCTGACTGCCTCGGCGCTAAAAAAAACACAAAGGAGGGGGTGCTTCTGCTCCGCGCTGGCGCCACAAAGCATCATGAGAGTTGTAGTCTTTGCGGTAAAATCGGCCAGCGGGCCAGTTTTAATATATTTTTGATATTTATCTCGCGGGCCACATAAAAATGCTCCGTGGGCCGCATCTGGCCCGCGGGCCTTGTGTCTGACATATGTGTGATAGGGCATTCATTCCGATTACTTGCACCCAAGCAAATGTAACTAGTGATGATTTAGCTCCATGACATCTGGCCTTGACTCTGACGTGCTGTAAATGCTAGGTTCATCTCCTATAGTTGACAGTGCCATCGTCGTCGTCTTCCTCTGCTTATCCGGGTCCGGGTCGCGGGGGCAGCATCCCAACTAGGGAGCTCCAGACCGTCCTCTCCCCAGCCTTCTCCACCAGCTCCTCCGGCAGGACCCCAAGGCGTTCCCAAACCAGATTGGAGATGTAACCTCTCCAACGTGTCCTGGGTCAGCCCGTAGGCCTCCTGCCGGCAGGACATGCCCGAAACACCTCCTCGGGGAGACGTCCAGGAGGCATCCTGACCAGATGAGGGAGGAGTGGTTGCGCCGTAGGATGGCAGCACCGACGAGAGCTCCCAGTCATCTCAGCAAAAATCTTATTATTTATTTTGTTCTGCTCTCTATTACTGTGCGCACAGCGCGATCATACACGCGGTATGACAGACAAGCGCTTCTGGAGCTACGTTCATCAGCCAGTTCGGACTTTACAGCAGGTTTTGACTCCGTGGACGCTGTGCTGCCTGGGATCCTTTGTTTACTCGCACGACGTCGAGGGAAAACAAAGAGGGGAAAACGTGCTGGAGTTTTGTGCCGAACGCGACAGAGAAACAGCAAGCCACCTCTCCCCAGCATCCTGCTCGCGAATCTCCAGTCTCTGGACAACAAACTTGATGAGCTGCGTGCACGGATTAAACACCAGCAAGACATCAGGAACTGCTGCGTTCTGGCCTTCACGGAGACATGGCTGGAGCCCAGCGTCCCCGACTGCGCCATCACGCCGGATGGATTCACTGTTTACCGGGGAGACCGAACGAAGGACTCAGGCAAGAAGAGGGGAGGAGGGGTGTGCTTTATGGTTAACTCCTTGTGGGCCAGGGATGTGTGTATCTTAAAAACTTACTGCTCTCATAGCCTCGAGCTCCTGACCGTTAAAGTCAGGCCTTTTTACCTCCCGAGGGAGTTCAGCTCAGTTCTCCTCTCAGCTGTTTACATTCCACCACACGCTGATAAAGCCACGGCTATGGACGAACTGTATGACATCATCACTGGACTTGAGAACAAAAATCCAGAAGCTGCCTTTATTGTGCTGGGAGACTTCAACAGAGCCAACATGAAGAAGGTTCTCCCCAAATACTATCAGCACATCTCCTTCCCCACAAGAGGTGATCAAACATTGGACCATTGTTACACTCCATTCAAAGAGTGTTACAAACCCCTCCCCCGCCCAGCTTTTGGTAAGGCAGACCATTGTTCCATTCTGCTGCTGCCTGCATACAGACAAAGACTAAAACGGGAAAAACCAGCTTCCAGAGTTATTTACAAATGGGACAGTGAGGCTGAGGAGGTCCTGCAGGACTGCTTTGAGACAACTGACTGGCAGATATTTGTGGATGCAGCTGATGGCAACATCAATGAACTCACAGACTCTGTCATTGGATATATTGGGAAGTGCATGGATGATATCATCACAAAAACCACTGTCCGCATATACCCAAATCAGAAACCCTGGGTAAATAAAGACGTTCGCGCCAAGCTAAAAGCGCGAACCTCTGCCTTTAACTCTGGAGATGCTGACGCATATAAAGCAGCCAGGTATGACCTCCGAAAGTCCATAAAAAAGGCCAGAAAGGACTACAGGGACAAAATGGAGTCCGGCTACCACAGCTTTGACACCAGGCGACTGTGGAATGGACTGCGCTGCATCACTGACTACAAGAAGGTCAGCACAGTCAGTGTTCAGCCCACTGCATCTCTCGCAGACGAGCTGAACAACTTCTATGCTCGTTTTGATGCAGACAACAGAGAGGAGATCCTCTACCCTCAAGAGGACAGTGAGGCTGCAACTCTAACTCTGGAAACAGAAGCTGTGAGATGGGCCTTTAAAAAGGTCAATCCTCACAAAGCTCCAGGACCAGACGGCATCCCAGGCCGGCTACTCAGAGTGTGTGCAGACGAGCTGGCAGAGGTGTTTACCAACATCTTCAACCTCTCCCTGAGGCAGTCAGTGGTCCCGACGTCCCTCAAAGCATCCACCATCATTCCCGTTCCCAAAAAATCAGTGGTCTCCTGTCTGAATGACTACCGTCCTGTTGCACTGACATCCGTCATCATGAAGTGCCTGGAGCGGCTGGTCAAATGTCACATCTGCTCCTCCCTCCCTGACACACTGGATCCTCTTCAGTTTGCCTATCGGACAAACAGAGCCACAGAGGATGCCATCGCCCTGGCAACACACACCGCCCTCACTCACCTGGAGAAAGGGAATACATATGCAAGAATGCTCTTCATCGACTACAGCTCGGCATTTAACACCATCATCCCCTCAAGACTTGCCACGAAGCTCGTCGACCTTGGGCTGGGAACACCGATCTGCAGTTGGATTCTAAACTTCCTCACAGACAGGCCCCAGGTGGTGAGAGTTGGTAAGCACACTTCCTCATCACTCATCCTAAACACAGGTACGCCCCAGGGTTGTGTGCTTAGCCCCCTCCTATATTCCCTGTTCACACACGACTGTGTTGCTAAACATGAGACCAACATCACCATCAAGTTTGCGGATGACACAACCATCATAGGCCTCATCACAGGGGATGATGAGACGGCCTATAGAGAGGAGGTGATGGCACTGTACGAGTGGTGCCTGGAAAACAACCTGACTCTCAACATCAGCAAAACCAGAGAAATGATAGTGGACTACCGGAAACGACCAGTCAGGGAACACCAACCCATCCGCATCAACGGGGTCGAGGTCGAAAGGGTCAGCAGCTTCAAGTTCCTTGGAGTCAACATCACTGAGGACTTCTCCTGGACCCTTCACACAGACACTACTATCAGGAAAGCTCGCCAGCGGCTTTACTTCCTGAGGAGGCTGAGGAAGTTTGGCGTGAGCGCCTGCTTCATCTCAAATTTCTACAGGTGTGCAATTGAGAGCTTGCTGACAAGCTGCATCACAGTGTGGTACGGAAGCTGCTCTGCCAGCAGCCGTAAATCACTACAGAGGGTGGTGAAAGCAGCAGAGCACATCACTGGCATGAGGCTTCCTGCCATTCAGGACATTTATCTCCAACGATGCCTCCGGAAAGCACACAGCATCATCAAGGACCACAGCCACCCGGCACATCAGCTGTTCTCCTTGTTACCATCTGGCAGACGTTACAGGAGTCTGTCTGCTCGGACTACAAGACTTAAAAACAGTTTCTATCATCAAGCCATACGACACCTCAACCACAACACCTAAACACACACAACACAGGACTCAGAAGCTACCCTGCAGCTTCACAAGTACTATATTTAATCCGTACTGGTCACTTCACTTTATTGTTATTGTAATTTATATCCAAAGTGCAACACTGTAATCTATATCCTGCATAATTTATATCCTGCAATACTGTAATTTATATCTAAAGTGCAATACTGTAATTTTCTGCAGCTCATTCCTGTGCAATATCCCATCTGCCCTCCCGTCATATTTCTTTTCAGGATTTTCTTTATTGACACATATTTATTTAGTCATCTTTTCCCTTTTACCATGTCTCTCTAATATTTTGCTCCTTACTATATTTTTTTGCTTTATTTTATTATATTTTTATTATATTTTATTATATTTTCTCCTGTATCATGTTGCTGAGAGACCGCTGCTCGTCATACACGTTTCATTGCAATGTTGACCCTGTGCTAACTTGCATATGACAAATAAACTAAAACTGAACTAAAACTGAGATGCCCAAACCACCTCAACTGGCTCCTTTCGATCCGGAGGAGCAGCGGTTCAACTCCGAGTCCCTCCCAAATGTCCGAGCTCCTCACCCTATCTCTAAGGCTGAGCCCGGCCACCCTACGGAGGAAACTCATTTCGGCTGCTTCTATCCGCGATCTCGTTATTTCGGTCATTACCCAAAGCTCATGACCATAGGTGAGGATTGGGACATAGATCGACCAGTAAATCGAGAGCCTGGCTTTCTGGCTCAGCTCTCTCTTCACCACGACAGATCGGCTCAGCGTCCGCATCACCGCAGATGCTGAACCAATCCGCCTGTCGATCTTCCGATCCCCCCTACCCTCACTCGTGAACAAGACCCTGAGATACTCAAACTCCTCCACTTGAGGTAGGACCTCTCCCCCGACCTGGAGTTGGCAAGCTACCCTTTTCCGGTCGAGTTGTTGACAGTGTAATAAAACAAAAATAACAATAGTACGATTAAGGTAAATATGTTTGTAGTTGTAAAAATCAAACTCTTAACACACAAAAAGATCTCAAAATAATTAGTGACCCCTAAAAGGCTGTAAAATAAGTAACAACCTGTAACAAAAGAAGGCTGCAGCAATAGGTGGCAACCTGTAATAAATGGGTGATTATAATAATGATTATAATAATGACAAAGTAAAAAGATAAATGATAATAAAATCAACTGAGCTGATAACTAGGACATCAATCAATAATGGTTACAGAATTTGTAGTTTACATTGTTGAAATCATAATGAAATCAGCTTTATTAGGCAATGTATTCTTTTTCTTCTTCCAGCTCCTCTCTTTGCTGCAGGAGTGTGTACTGTACCAAAGCATTTGTCATTAGCTTGTTTACCATACTCTTCAGACAAGGGATTACACAGCTTACAACCAAGCAAATCGTGACTAGGATAAAAATAACAGGTGCAAGACATTTTAACAAGAGCTGATACCAACTACCAGTAGTCAGCCAATCCATTAAGTTCCAGGATCCTCCAGTCGATTCTTTGAATTTCAGGAAGTTGCTGAGTACTCGAACACGGTCGTGGTAGCGTTATTCCTCTCAACAACACTGGCACTGGCGGGGTGATATGCGCAGTGGTTCTTTAATTTGATTCCCAAATGAGCTGCCATGTTCTGAATGACCTCAGCCACAAAGTGAGGTTCATTGTCTGACTAGATTACATCTGGAATGCCGTGATTAGCAATTATGGTTTTGCATAAGGCTTTGGCTACTATTAAAGCATCATTCTTAGCTGTTGGGACAATCTCAACACATTTAGAGAAAGCATCGACAATGACTAAACAGTATCTGTAGGGACCACTCTGTGTTAACCCAATAAAATCCATGTGCAACATTTGGAAAGGGTCATTTGGTTGGGGAAACTGTCCCCTCTTTGGTCTCACATTTCCTTGAGGATTATGTTTCACGCATATCACACATGACCTGCAGAAGTTCTTGAGGTAGGATTCAAGGTTGTATGTAGTACAATGCTGTTTGATTAAATGACTCATCCCCCCTGTTGGCACATGACACGGGCCATGCGCCACAAGGGCTGCAGCCTTGAATAGAGACTTATGCAGAACAGGTTTACAATTCAATTCAATTCAAAAATACTTTATTAATCCCAGAGGGAAATCGATTGCTGTAGTAGCTCAGAATAATAATAATAATTAAGTCATCAAAGAGTTATTGTATATTACAATGGCTGCTGGCAGGAAGGATTTGCAGTAGCGGTCAGTGTTGCAGCGAAACTGAAGAAGCCTCTGACTGAAGACACTCTTCCGTTGTCGGACAGTCTTGTGAAGAGAATGCTCAGGGTTGTCCATAATTTTCTTGATTCTCTGGAGAATCCTTCTTTGCATTATCTTCTCCAGTGGTTCCACAGTCGTCCCCAGAACAGAACCAGCCATTTTTATTAGGCTGTTGAGCCTTTTCAGGTCCCTGCTTCTGATGCTGCTACCCCAACAGATGATGGCTGATGAGATTACACTCTCAACAACAGACTTGTAGAAGATGTGCAGCATCTTGATACAAAAATTGAAGGACCTAAGCGTCCTCAAGAAGTGCAGTCTGCTGTGCCACTTCTTGTAAACGACTTTGCTGTTCTTTCTCCAGTCCAGTCTGTTGTCCAGGTGAGCTCCAAGGTATTTGTATTCCTCAACCACCTCCACTTCTTCTCCTATGATAGCAATGGTGTTTGACTCCACCCTGTTTCTTCTGAAGTATAAAATCATCTCCTTTGTTTTGTTCACGTTCAAAGTCAGACAATTGTTTCCACCATGCCACAAAGCGCTCCACCAGCTCTCTCTACTCAGCTTCCTGCCCATCTCTGATACACCCGACCACTGCAGAGTCATCTGAGTATTTCTGTAGGTGACAGGTCTCTGATTTGTACTGGAAGTCTGAGGTGTACGGGGTGAAAAGGAACGGTGAGAGTACAGTCCCCTGTGGTGCTCCAATGTTACTGATCGCCTGGTTTGATGTGCAGTTCTTCAGCCTCACAAACTGTGGTCTGTTTGTCAGGTAGTCTTTAATCCAGGCGATAGTTGAGGCCCCCACCTGTGTCTTATGGAGTTTCCGGCAAAGTACATCAGGCTGGATTGTGTTAAATGCACTGGAGAAATCAAAGAACCTGACCCTCACAGTGCTGTCTGCTTTGTCCAGATGACAGTGGATTGGTTGAAGCAGCTGGATGATGACATCTTCAACTCCAACTCCATGGTGATAAGCAAACTGCAGCGGGTCCTGATATGTTCTAGTTTGCTTATTCAGGTGGACTTACAGGAGTCTCTCCAGGACCTTCATGATGTGGGATGTCAGGGCAACCGGTCTGTAGTCGTCATTGACTGATGGGCGAGTTTTCTTTGGAACTGAAACAAGGCAGGATGTCTTCCACAGGACTGGAACCTTCTCCTGGGCCAGGCTGAGGTTGGAGAGGTGCTGCATAATCGCACAGAGCTGTTCTGCATGGGCCTTCAGTACCCTGGGGCTGACACCATCTGGACCTGCAGCCTTGTTCCTGTTCAGTCTCTCTAGCTGCCTCTTCACCTGACTTCTAGAGACAGATAGGTGGGAGGGGGAGGTAAATGGGGCAGCAGCATCTCCTGACTTGGTTGAAGACAGATTTATAGAACCAGAAGTGTCCATGACTGCGTTAGAGGACAAAAGAGCTGGCGTGTGACAGGAAGATGTTGGATCAGAGGAGGATGGAATGTCTGATTGGCTGGGGACAGGCGAGGAGGATGCTGGGTTTGTTCCTGAACTGAACCTATTGAAGAACTTGTTCAGTTCATTGGCTGTGTCCAGGCTGCCATCTGTGCAATCCTTCCTCTGCTTGAAGCCTGTGATCTTCTTCATCCCTGACCAGACATCACTGATATTGTTCCTCTGTAGGTTGTTCTCCAGCTTCTTCCTGTATGCCTCCTTGCTGTCTCTGATCTTGATCTTCAGTTGCTTCTGTATACTCCTAAATAATTCCCTGTCTCCCTCCTTGAAGGCTCTTTTTTTCTCATTTAGCAGATTCTTCAGTTCACTGGTGATTCAGGGTTTGTTATTTGCTAAGCATCTCACTGTTCTTTTCGGTATGATATTGTCCACACAGAAGTTTACATAGGTAGTGACACATCCAGTCATGGCATTGATGTCCTCTTCATATCCTTGGCAGAGAGTCATCCAGTCTGTGGTCTCAAAACAACTCTGCATGGCTTCTTCAGCGTCCTGTGACCATTTTCTCACAGTTCTTCTTGTCACAGGTTTCCTCTGAACAAGTGGTTTGTATTCTGAACAGAGAAAAACAAGACTGTGATCTGATTGTCCCAGAGGAGGTCTTGTTTTGGACATGTATGCATTCTTTACATTTGAATAACACAAATCCAATGTCTTGTTTTCTCTGGTGGAGCAGCTGACAAACTGTTGAAATGTTGGAAGTGTAGCAGAGAGCGAGGCATGACTAAAATCACCAGATATAGCCACAAATGCATTGGGGTGCTGGGTTTGTAGCTTAGCGACAACGGAACTGATGGCATCACATGCATTTTCAGCAATGGCTGAAGGTGGAATATAAACGGTTGCCAAGACAACACTGGTGAACTCTCTTGGCAAATAATATGGCGACAACTTACTGCCAAGAGTTCAACATCTTGGCTGCAGAGACGACATTTCACTGAAACATGACCTGGATGGCACCATCTGTTGTTGACAAGCACTGCCACTCCACCTCCTTTTCTTTTCCCGCTCCTCTTCAGATCTCTGTCTGCTTGTACAGTCAGGAATCCTGGCAGAGAGACGCTGGAATCAGGGATATGGTCCTGCAGCCACGTCTCACTGAAACACATAACACTATACTGCTGATACTCTGGCGGAGTCCTTGCAAGGGCTTGGAGTTCATCCATCTTGTTGGCCAGTGATCTCACATTGACCGTTATGATCGATGGAAGAGATGGTTTGAATTTCCTCTTTCTCTGTCTCCGTTTTGCTCCCACTCTGCACCCATGCTTCTTGCGTTTTAGCTCATTTGGGATTTGTGGCTTCAGTTGAGGTATTATTTCAGCCTTCCCAATGTTAATCAGCTGCTCCCGATTGTAAACCAGCTTGTTGCCATGGTTACGCATCATAACAAATGCTCAAAAAGTGAAAAAATAGCAGTAAAAATCCTCCAAGCTTCACAGCACCAGAAACAGAAAAGTAAAATGTCCAAAAAAATACCGTTTTTCTTGAGAAACTACAAGAAAAAATGTCTAAGAAAAGGCAAAACTTACATATAGTCAACAGAGCTACTCCAACATGCAGCCACCCAGAGCAGCGCAGTTCCGGAAAAATGTTACCATGTGTAACATAGAAACCATCCTGAGACAGAGTTGCACCTTTAGTCTTCCAAAGTTGTTTTTCAGCAGATGGGGCACGTGTCTGCATGTCAGCTAAGACAGTGTGATCGATAAGGGAATCAGTTGTCTGCACATCGAACAAGTCTGAGGGTCCGAAAATGCCCTGGGACCAAGATTTAGCTACTTCATCAGCTAATCTGTTCCCACAGGAAACCGAATCTTTTCCTGAGGTGTGGGCTTGACATTAACAGATTGCAGGAGCAGATGGCAACAGGACAGCTTTAAGGAGTCTGAGTAAAAGCTGAGAATGCGTGATGGGTTTCCCTGAGGATGTAACCATCCCTCTTCATTCCCATGGTTTAGCAAAACAATGCACAGTAGAAAAAGCATATTGGCTGTCAGTGTAGACTGTCAGGGGCTGACTAGAAGCAAGTTCACATGCTCTAGTCAGGGCTATTATTTCAGCATCCTGAGCTGATAAATGTGATGGTAAAGATTTAGCTTCAGTCACGTGATCAGGTGACTGCACAATAGCATAGCCTGTTTGAGTTGAGCCTGTCTCTGTTTCGAGCTGTAACCATCCACAAACCACATCAAACCACCAGGGAGTGGTGTGTCCTTGAGATCAGATCAGGGCAGCTGTAAATGATCAGTGGCTTCAGCACAGCTGTGCGGGTCACCATCAGCTTGGGTGGGCAACAAAGTTGCAGGGTTCAGGATGTTACATCGCTGAATGGTGATGTGGGGTTGAGAGATCAAAATGGCTGTGTAGCTTAGATGTCTGGCTGGAGACAACAGACCCAATCTACCTTGCAACAGCAACACGTCCACAGCATGTGGAACAAGGAGCACAGTGGATGGAACAGAACCACATCAGCAGAGCAAGAAACAGTAAGAGCTGCTGCTGAGACTGCTTGAATGCAAACAGGCAGAGCCTGGGCCACCTGATCTAACTTCTTAGAATAGAAAGCGACTGGCCTTTGTTTATCACCGTGTTTTTGCAGCAAAACTGAAGTCATAAACCCGTTTTTACAATCAACAGTCTGTGTGAAAGGTTTGGAATAGTCAGGTAAGACTAGAGTTGTGCTAGAATGAATATCTTGTTTTAGATTTACAAAAGCTGCTTCTGTTAAAGAGGTCCAGGAAAGTATATCATTCATTTCCATCTTTTGGCCATGTATCATTTCAGAAAGGGGCTGGGTTTTTTCTGCATAATGAGGGATGTACTGTCTGCAGTAATTAGCTGGGCCTAAAAACTGCATCATCTGCTTTTTAGTCTGAGGCCTTGGGGTGTTCAAAATGGTTTCCTTTCGTCCTGACTGGATCTGTCTGCCCTCACCTGACAATGTGTGTCCCAAATACTGGACCGAGGTTCTGACTCGCTGCAGTTTCTTTTTACTGACTTTGTTTCCTGTTTTGTGGAGATGTTGCAACAAGGCGAGAGAGTCTGTGAGGCAAGACTCAGCATCGTCAGAGGCAACCAAAACGTCATCCACGTAAACAAGAATCTGTGAATTTGCTGAACATTGAAAATCAGCGAGACAGTTAGTGATTGCTTGAGTGAAAATAGTGGGACTATCAGCGAACCCTTGTGGTAGACGATTGAAGGTGTAATTTGAGTTTTTGTAGGCGAAAGCAAACCAAAACTGCGAGTCAGGATGAACAGGAACACTGAAAAACGCATTGCTCAGATCAATCACAGAAATGTACTTCCTGGAAGGCTTGAGTGAATTTAACAGCGTGTGTGGATCAGGCACATGTGGAGCACGGGTTTGCACACCAGAGTTAACCATTCTGAGATCTTGTATCATACGCCAAGCTTTTCCATCAGCCTTTTTTATAGGCCAGATGGGCGTATTACATGGAGAATCAGGACAAAGTCTGATAACTCCAGCTTCCAGGAGTTCTGATATCACTGGTTCAATGCCTTTCTCTGCCTCAGGGGACAAAGGGTACTGTTTAACTCTGGGCCTAAACTGGGATTTTCATTTAATCTGAACAGGTGGGATTGAGTTCAAAAGGCCGACATCAGTCGGGCCTGTGGACCAAAGTGTTTCAGGGATCTGTTTAAGTTGCTCCTCCTCCTCATCTGTCAACAACACAGTCAGTCAGTCCCTGCAAAGGGTTAACAGCAGTCACACAATGGAGTGGAACAAGCAAAGGAAAGTGATAGAGACCTGTGCTTGCACTGTACTGTCATTGGCCATCTTTATTAGGTTGTACTGGGACAAAATCTGTGGCATTACATGCAGTGTTGACCATATAGCCCAAATCTTTCCAGCATGAGGAGCTGCTTTTGGTCAGAGAAATCTGTGGAGCAGTGGGCAAATCATGAAAAGCTTTCATGTTGGTTGGCAGTGGCACAGAAGCTGCAGAATCTGACTCTCCGTTTGTTATCAGATAGGAGGTGGTCAACACAACAGGTGACAAAGGAAGAAAGGAGGCCTGATATGATGAATCAGGACCTGGCCTGAGGGCCATTGTCACATGGAGTTGTTACGAGGCATCTTGTCTTTGGCTGTCAGTGAGCACTGGCCGCACTGTTCTCATAACGAGCTTTGTTTCTGTTAGATTTACATCAAAGGGAATTTGCAATGAATAATAGACACCTGTGGGGTCGTGGAGATAACAACAATCATCAGCCACACGAACTGCCCTCATGCCATCTTGTATCGGGACAGTAGAGATCTTTAGTTCTGACATGAGGTCTCTGCCCAGAAGATTTAAAGGGCAGTCAGGTGCTATGACCAGGGAGATTCTTTTTTCCAATCCTGTCACCGGATCACCCACCAAAACAGGTTTAGACAGAGATGAGCGAGTGGTGGCTCCATCAGCAGATTTAACCAATTTGCTGTTCTGAGACCTGGGTAATTTCACACCGGAAGAAATAACCATTCGACATGCACCAGAATCACACAAGAACTCCACACTCTGTCCTTCAACATTAAGTTTGATAAAAGGCTTTTCTTTTAGGACATTAAGCAGTTCCCAAGCTCCACAACAATCAACTACATTATTTTCTTCCTTCCAGGCATCAGAACCAGCCGCTAGCCATTTCTGAAAGTCATCCCTTCACTCCTGTCTGAATCGGGTGTGATCAGGCTGGTGACTGACATGCTCACGGCTAGGTTGGCTCCCCTGTGACTGGAAGCCCCTGCCTCTTTTAGGACCCCTGTTGGGTCGTCTGTTACTTGGGCCGTCTGAATTGGAGGGACAATCACGTGAGAGGTGACCTTGACCTCCACAAGTCCAAAAAACGGGTGGCTGTGAGCGGTCCGGAGAGGTCCACTGTCTCAGGTTGTTGTTACAACCACTCCCTTGGTGACTAAAAATTCCCCTGTTGTTACCCTGCTGATAATAAACAGCTTCTTCCTCAGTTTCCTCTAGGAAGACCTGTGGGCCTGATTTAGGTGGTTTTGGCTTTTTATCTTTGCTCTGGAGAACCTTTTCTGCTTGTCTGGCATTTATCATCAGGTCCTCAACGCTGCAGGTTTCCCAGTAAATGAAGTGAGTTTTAATCCTTGCAGTAATTGCAGGCAGGAAACCTTTCAACAAGTCAGAGCATAAATGTCTCATGTATGGACCGTCTATGTTAGTATCGGGTGTGAAGGCACTGTGGATGTTGAATTTAGTTTGGTATCTGGAACGGAAATCATCCACAGATTCATCAGGCTTTTGTTTAATTGAGGCCAACTGGGTTAATTTAGGAATTTTCATGAAGTATTGTTTTACATTTGTTGTCAGAATATCAAACTGGGTCTTTAAATCTCCAATTATTTCTCCAGTTCCCTGATCCTCATCATAGAGAGCCACAGCTCAGTTAGGGCATCTCCCTGTGAATTGGCCTCGGACTCTGTGCCAATGTTTTTGAAGGCTCGCTTGAGCCAGCTGTCCTAATTCTTGACCGTTTAGGCGATAGGAGTGGATCACCTCCATCATGTCTGAAACCCATTTATCTGGATCATCGGTGTGAGGTGTAATCTGCTCAGCGACCTCTCTTGCATCCTTAAGGGACCAGGGTCTGAACACATATTGATGGGACCCGTCATTTGTGGGGACTTGAATCATGGGGTAAAGCTCATCATTAGTCCCTTCATCCAAAGATACAAGCTCTATTACAAAAATAATAGAATCAGATAAGAAACACTGAATGAACGCCACAAAGAGGTTTAGTTAGATTAGTAAAAACTGGACTGGTGGTCTGTTGTTAACCGAACCACTAGAACAGGGGTAGCTCTTCACTCCGGGCCTTGAGGGCCGGTATCCAGCACATTTCAGTGGTTTGTCTAGTCCAACAGACTAGATTTGGTGGTTGAATCACATGTGCAGCAGCTCATCAGGCTCTGAAGAAGCCTGTCAATCACCTGTTGATTTAAATCTGCTGTGTTGAAACAGGTTTAAAGCCAAAACGTGCTGGCTGCCGGTCCTCGAGGTCCAGAATTGAATAGCCCTGCACTAGGATGTTTAACCTCTGACCACTTGTTATAAACACAACTTCACCGCTCCAGACCTTTTCCCTAGTGGAGCTATTCATTAAAACATGGTCCTTATCGTCTTCTGAATGTTTCGAATCATTAAAAAGACCATGTGCATTTTCACTGGCTATAGGGGGTAGTACATACCTAAATATTTGCAAGCAAGCATTATTTTTGTGTTCAAGTAAGACCTTACCAACGGATGGTCATTTGGGTAAAAAATCCCAGGGAGTGCAACCTCCAGCAAAATAACAATAACATCAGATACCATTTTATCACTGGCAACAAGTGAAGAGGTAAATATGTAAAGCAACAATGTTTATTAATGATGAAAGTTTTGTAACCATTTGTTACAAATCAGCAAAAGCATCATGTCCACACGGGCTTCCGTTGAAGTACACATGCATTAATTATGGCTTCACCCAGAGACTTAGACCTGCTCCCATGTATTTTAGATAAAGCCCCCATAATTCAGTTGTGGATATGAAGCAAGCAAGAGAGTGGCAAAAATTGCAGTTCCACCCTCATCAGATGGTGTGTCAGAAGTGAGCACATCCTCATCGACTCCCATGCTAAGAATGCTAATTTTACATTAGGAATAAACATGTTTACAGCCGGTCACAAAAACATATTTTAGGTTTAATAGATCTAGTTTACACTCATGACAACTCTGAGGGGGTGATTTTTTTTTTTTGTTTCTCTTTTGTTTAAGCGTATTAAATGCTTAAAATTCTGAATAATGAGCATCAGAGGCATGTGACTTCAAAGCTAGCTCCAAAGAAAGGCCTCAGCCTGGGCCTCGACCTCACATTAATGAGCCATTTTGACTCTCTGAACTTTAGTTTTGTCTGTGTGTTTGTGTTCGTGTTTGGATGTTAATCATGGGATTAGTTGGACAAAAGGACAAGCTGTGGTTACTAAACAGACCATCCAAGCAGTTTCTGCTTCTTTTTATCTGTAAGTATTAGGGACGAGCGAGTACACCACTATCCGTATCTGTTAAACCATCTAAATTATCTGTATCTGTACTCGCAGTGGGCGTGGTGTAAACCGGAAGTGGGTGTGGTTTACATCAATGCATTATTTCAAGTCTGAAATTGATATGGAATGATCAGCAGTTGTGTATTGTTAATTTGAAAACTATTTACAGAGCAGCCTCAGAATTGAGATTAAATATTTTTGATCACAATAGTAAAGAAACTATTACAGAACACGTGTTTCAATAAAATCAGAACATTAATATTTAAGTGCATGAATTAATACAACTGAACTTATGCAGTAGGAACTAGGAAATATGAAATACTAGAACCAGACACTCATTTTTTCTTAACGTTCTTAACATTTTTCCCACACACAATTAAACAAAACAATGTTGATTAAGGCATGAGTCTGTGTGAGAGGGAGGGAGAGGGAGTTAAAAAAAACGACCGGAGCGGAAGCATTGTCCGATGCAGCATGTCAGCTCTGTCTCGTCAAATGCACCATGTAAGTTACGAAAAAAGTAACTTTGAATATTAAACCGAAAAAGAGGTGAGCTGAAGAAAACCTAGGGAGTTCTGAGGAAACGTGAGCAACAGTGTAGCAAGTACAGCGAGATCTGTTACTGTTTGTCTGTCTGTGTGTGTGTGTGTGTGTGTGTGTGTGTGTGTGTGTGTGTGTGTGTGTGTGTGTGTGTGTGTGTGTGTGTGTGTGTGTGTGTGTGTGTGTGTGTGTGTGCGTGCGTGCGTGCATGTGTGTGTGTGCGTGCGTGTGTGCATGCATGGGCCGGACGGACTGCGCTCCCGGCTGCAAAGGTGTGTGTAGGGAGGGGCGGGCGCTCTATGTGACTGGCCAATCACAGAGCGTGAAGACAGTCAGTTACCCAATGAATATTTTCCTTCATCACAATTACAGATATTTACGAGTTTTACTTGTTTCATGCTCGTATTCGTCAAAAATGCTTTATCCGTACCAGATACTCGGGTGAAACGAGTATACGGCACATCCCTAGCAGTATATTTCTGTACTTTATTTTGCTGGTTGGATGGGGGGGGAATGCTGCTCCACACACATTTAACTGCTTGGTCAAACATGTTAGTGGATCTGCATAAGACACTTGAGCGGGTGCCCAGCTTCTCCTGTCTCCTGCCGGGAACAGTTGGAGCAGGCGGCTGGCTGTTCACATCTCCCAGGGCAGCCGGCCGACTCCGAAGTGAGGCTGTAGTCACGCTCGATCTCTGAGGGAGACCACAGAAACACCGCAGCTGTTTTTGTTGACGCTGTTTCACTTTAGAGACGTTCAACTGCATTCTGACATCCTGTCTGTGTTTATTGTCTTTCACAGGAAGAACATAAGGTTTGGATCCATTTGTTTTATTTCCTATTCTGTTGATCTAACAGCCTTTCTCCCTCAGGTGTTAACAACCTGCCTCAGCTCCTCCTCCTTGTTTTAGCTGTTTAACATTTTCCTGCAGCTCCTATGTTCTGAGGTCCATCCTGTTGCCGTGGCAGCAAGCAGCCTAACTCCACGCTCTGCGGCCTCACAGCTTTCACCTTCAGCCTTGTTTGGTTGAATGCACTAGTTGTAGGAACATGCTTGTCCACAAGCATGGAACTCCTGAGCCCAGTTCTCCTAGACAGTTTAACAGAAGAACCCATTAACCAGGTCAGAAAGGAAAAGTCCACACAAGTAAAGGTCAACCTTTTAGTTTTGGGCTGCATTCAATCATTTTCCTGTTTCAGCTGCTAATTTAGTTTTACAGTGATCCCTCGCTACTTCGCGGTTCGTTTATCGCGGATTCACGACTTCACAGATTTTTTCTTTGGAGCCTTATTCAAGGGAAATTCGCAGTTTCGCGGTATTTTTCACCGATTCGCGGTATTTTTCTGTCATGTTTTGGGGTAAGTGTCTAACCCAAGACATACAGAATCGGACTCGAGTCGAGGTAAAAGATAAACAATAATTTTATTTCTTTAATGATGAGGAGAACTGAGGGCGCACTGGTGATCCAGCGGAGGGTAAACTCAGAAGCGGCAACGGCAGCAAACTGGTGAGTATCCAGAAGTCTCCAAGACGGGAGCGAATCCGGAGGAGAAGCGAGTCTGAAGGTAGGTATCAAAACACAACGAGTTCAGATTAAAACGAGTTCCCAAAGGTACTAGACAAGACGAGGTTTCAAAGTTACTAGGAGCTAGAGACTACCAGGCAGTAGTTATTCATCCAGCGTCGTAAATGGATAACCGTCCTCCTTTTAAAGCCATCCCGCTGATCAGGCTGATGAGGATCAGCTGCGCTCAAATTCCTGTTTTTTTTTCATCAGTTTCATCATAAAATGCACTTTTTGTAATAAAACTATAAAAAAAAACAAGTAAAAAAAAATTTCTATGTAAAGGGAGGGTTTTAAAAGTCTGAATACTGAATCCGTACCTGTTAAATAAATACTGTAAATATGGTGTCCCTACTTCGCGGATTTTCACCTATCGCGGCCAGGTCTGGAACGCATCTACCGCGATAAACGAGGGATCACTGTACTTTGAAAATCTTGTAAAGCATCAATGGAAACTAGTCTCATCATCTGGCCCTGCTCCTCTCCCGGATGCTAGGGTCTGGTCTGGCACTTCTTTCCTCTGGCCAGCGCAGGATATGTGGCTTAGGCAACTGAGGTCATGTAGCAGACTCGATAGTCCAGTGGTTAGTGGGCTGGCATGCAATTTTTGTGCAGGTTCACATCCTGGTCTAAGCAGCAACTTTTTTTATTCCTCTTTAGCTGCACTTGCCAGTATTTATTGGTAAACAATTTAAAAATGAGGACAAATCTGTTTATTTTACTTTCTTCTAACGTAGACGTGTTTTGTCAGAGTGGGTTTATGTGTCAGAGTTGTCAGAGTTTATGTGAAACAAAGTTTTATTTCTGGGTTTAAATTCAGGCTGACAACATCTCACTAGTGCCAACGGTAATATTTGATCATAAACTGTTCCTACCTTTGTTCCCAAAGGTTTAAATTAACATGATATGGAACCTTTGAATGAATCTGACTTTATAGAACCAGGCTGAACTCGGAACCAGGAAGACATTCTGTCCATCTAGATTTGAATGGAAGGTTTGTTCTGCAAGAACTACATTATTTTAATGGAAGTTAAATTAAAGAGGTGACGGCGTGGTTGAATTGAGTCTCTACTGAAATCTGGCGATCTGGTTCTGCAGTTTCTCAGCTCTGATCAGAATCAGAAGGTTTTATTGCCATATGTGTGTCAAGTCACAACATTAGGAAATCGCTGCGGTATTAGGTGCAGATGGTAAGAAAGAAAAAAAATTAAGAGATAAGCAAATATTGGAAGTAATAAAACACTCATGATAAAATTATTAATGTAAAAATTGGCAAGAATTAGAGAAGCAGCTATCTACCCCGTGTAGGTACTAATCTGTTTTTCAAGCACAGCATCGGGTCACATGACTGGGACCAATCGACTTGGGTGGGCTGCCCTAGCAGCTCAGTGTTTTGACAGCTTCAGCAGCGCTGGTCCTTTGGTGCTCAACCCCCACCTCTTTTAAATAAACGTACCAGGGTGGAGCTGATATCTAACACCGTATGTCTGCCTGGTTCTGGTGTGACTCCACTCAATCCTTTCATGGTGCGGTGCTACACACTTCCTGCTGCTATTTTAACACAAAGCTTAACCCGTGAAGCTCTTCTGCTTTTCTGTCCTCCACTTTGCCACCTGCATTGAGGTCTGATGGCTTGCTCAATAACCTGTGAGATGAACTGCAGTGTGTATTTAACTGGTTTCTTCTGCAGGACCACAACCGTGCAGAGTATGAGTTCCGGGTAATGCAGAAAGCAATGAAGCAGGACCAGTCACTACCGAAGGTAAAACTGATGCCACACCTGTTTCACTCCTGTTTGGTGCTGTGACTGACCTGATGGAGCAACAAGAGAAATCAAACTTCCAGCAGATCAAACACATCTTTTAGAAACTGAAGAGAAAACAAAAAGAGGAAAGAATAAACTTCTAAGGATCCAGATCAGAATCAATGGTTAAAAGATTTGTTCATGGTATAATTTATCACTTTTCCTCCCATTAATCCAGACCATATTGCTTTCTGTCAACCAGCCATTGAAACATACAAAAACACACACTGTTGAAACACAGACCACAATCACAAAATAAATGTTTGGTAAAAATGATAAATGACCCGCATTTGTATAGCGCCTCCCAGAGTAAGAACAAAGTGCGTTACACTACAGTGTATCATTCATCCATTCACACACTGATGGTGATGAGCTGTAGCCACAGCTGCCCTGGGGCACGCTGGCAGAGGCGAGGCTGCTGAGCACAGGCGCCACCGGTCCCTCCGACCACCACCAGCAGGCACACAACAGCAGAATTCTCTGTCCGGAGCCGGGACCGAACCTGCAACCTTCTTATTACTGGACAACCCGCTCAACCTGTTGAGCTACTGCTGCCCCCAAAAACAGACAAAACAACATGGTTTATGTGTCTAAATGAGTGAATGACATCTACATGGGTAGGACCTGAATAGACCAACGTGAAGTTAGGGGTTATTTGTGTAGTAGTCCAAATAAGGTCATGTGGCCCAAGTATTTAGATGTTTCACCATCTCCGCAGCTTCTCCATTGATGAAGTTGACTGGAGGTTTTTCACTCCACTGATGGTTCCTCCCCCCTACATGGACTCATCATTGGATATCAAACCAACAAGAGCCATCTGCAAACTTCACAACATGAGCTCCAGAATATCTTTCTGTACAGTCAGTCCAGGAGGGGGCTCAGGACACATCCTGGAGGGTCCCCTGTGTTGAGGACAATGATGAAATAGGAGGCATGAAAGGTCTTCACGGACTGGTCTACTCATCAGGAAGTCTAAAACCCAGTAGATGGTTTCAGTTCTTCATCAGCAGTTGGTTGATTAGCATCTGACAAATGATGTTAAAGCCCCAGTGTGTAATATTTTTACCTGTCACTATAAATCCAGTGTTTCCAGTTCTCAAACTTGTCCTTTTTGAATATTTCTCACCAACATTAATTCTAAATATTGCTCTCAGCTTGAAATTTTACATTTTTACATACATAAACCGTGGTCGACGCTCTATCCACCATCTTGAAATACAGTAGCTGTTTAGGGACATACGAGCCCCGCTTTGTGCGTTTGGACTATGACTAACCTCAAAGAACCAGCAGAGGGCAGCAGTGCGCCCTGGAAGGATGGTGTCTGCTAATTCAACTAAGAAGTAGAAGAGACTAGCTACACCGTTGCTGTACTTGCTAGTTTGAATAATGAACAATTAAATCGAAAGACATGAAGTTTGATAGGTTGTCATAATGTCCAACACTAGGAAACCATCCTCCCGAGTGGTGTGTCCCCTGACTCCCTAACTCACCTCAAGTTGCTCATTCGTCTTTTCTTTGTACCAGAACTCCCGATCCGGTACCAACGTGTCAGTTCCAAAGTCCTTCAACTCGTCTCCTCTCTTTTGTGCCTTTGTTATGTTCGTTCCTGCAGCCTGCCGTCTATCCTAACACACTCCAGTGCTCGTCAGCTAGCTAGCGGCTAAATCAGCATTGTTTACTAGATCTCCACAAACACATTACTAACAGCGATGTATTTCTCCACGCATTTCAGAGATGGACTTCTTCTCAAATGTTGACTTTAGACATGGGTCTCCTTTGGCTGGTAATCCGTGTTTACGCACAGCATACACAGCGTGTCCCCGGCTCACCAGCCGTGGCTCACACTCTGCTCCGAAGGAGCTATAGTTCTGCAGACATTTATGTTGTCTAATGTGTGTGTGTTCTCCAGGAGGAGAAAGTGAAGTTGACGTGCACAGACAGACTTCCAGCCTACCTGACCTCTGTAGTCATGATGGGTTTCATGGTGAGAAAATATTTTGGTTTACTGTATGCTGCTCCAGTGTTTCATCTCTTTTTATTACTCAGGTCTGGATGACATCATCACAGCTGCACAGGTGCATGGCCCCTGCTGTGCCTTGCTATTTGGACATACGTTGCTGTGCTTCATCAGAACTGGATCTGCACTGAACCAGTTTTGGGTGGAGGTTAGGGAGGCTCCGATCCGATCACTTAATCTGAAATTAGGCCAGATCTCATAATTTTCAAAGAGTCTGTGATCAGGTGAAAAAGATTGGATTTATGCTTAAAAATAACAACAAAAAAAACAAATATGACTTTTGAAACCCGTCCTGAGAGACGGAACAACAGTAGCTTTATTTAAATTTCAACAAGTCCTTTTACATCAATACTTTTAAGTTTCTTGGACAACAGCACCATAACGCCACACAATTTAAGGCAGGCGGGTATTCGGACACCATAACATGTAGCTGTTAACTAGCAGGCTAATGCAAAGCTAATGTGTCTCCTCAGGAGAGAGAAAATGTCTAGTGGACATATTTGAATTGGACAGTAAAGCCAGTGCAACAGCCTCTTGTAATATGGTGTCTGGGTTTGGGACCAGAAGTTCTGGTCAAAGCTGACTGATATGGGCCATTCCCGTCTGTACCGGGTCGGCAAGGGCCGGGTAGCCCCAGTCGGCCCCAGCCTGGCCCGGTTGATTCCACACATCCTTGCCTTAAGCCCATTTGGGCTGATTCTACCCACCAATCAGAGGCTTGCTCTATTGGAAGGTGTGAATTTGCTGTCAGCAGTGGGTGTGTTGGCCCTGGTCAGCCTGAAGCAGACCCCCTCAAGAAGAGGGCTGAGAATGAGCCTTGGTTGGCTCGGAAAAATACCAGGCCACCCAGATATGTAAACAACCTACGCTACCCGGCCCGGGCCAACCCGGTACAGATGGGAATGGCCCAATTGATCCACCTCCCATTTTTCAATAGGGATTGCTATTCTATCGTCTATTTTGGACAGTGTCTTATATACTTTAGACAGTAGTTTGGGGGATTTGAGATTATAGAAGTCTAATACCCTTGGTGGTGTTTGTAATTCTATTTTATTGAGCTTAAATTTTCGCTTGACTACAGATTTAATTTGGTGGTATTCTAAAAAACTATTCTTATCTATTCCAAATTGGGAGTCTATTCTATTAAATGGGATGAAGTCCAGTCCTTCATATATGTGTTCCAGGTATAGGATTCCTTTATTTTTCCAGTCCGGGAGGTTCATCATTTCCAGTTCCAGATAGGTGTGCGTCTGCATGGTACTAGTGAAGACTCTGTCATTTTAAGATATTCCCACCATGCTGCCAGAGAGGTGCTGATACTAATACTTTTGAAGCCTTCATGTTTTCTTATGCTTGAGCTAATAAATTATACGTCTGAAAGCTCTATCGTATTGCAAAGTGTCTGTTCTATATCTAACCAGGACTCACCTAGTGGGTTATCTTGCAACCATCTTGGTATATATTGCAGCCTGTTGGCTAAGATATAATAATAAAAGTTGGGTAGATCCAGTCCTCCTCTTTCTTTGGTCTTCTGAAACGTATTTAAGCTAATTCGTGAAGGTTTATCCTGCCAAAGGAATTTGGTAATTGAGGAGTCCAGAGATCTAAACCAGTCAGCTGGTGGTTTGTTTGGGATCATTGAAAATAAGTAATTTATTCTGGGTAAGACCATCATTTTAATTGTAGCAACTCTCCCCATGAGTGATATTGGTAAGGATTTCCATCTTGCAAGATCATCTTCCACTTTCTTTAAAAGTGGGATGTAATTTAAATTTGTTAGATCTGCTAACTTGGGAGAGACATTAATTCCCAGGTATGTGATATTCCCTGACTCCAATTGTGTATTAAGTAAATTGACAAAAGAGAAATTAATTGGTAGGACTGGATTTTAACCAGTTTATTGAGTAATCTGAAACTTTTGAAAAAGTTTATCAGTTCTATTGAATGAGAGAGAGATGATTGAGAATTCCGGAAAAAGAGTAAAACATCATCTGCATAAAGACTGATCTTATGTTCTATTTTCTTACACTTTATCCCTTTAATATCTGTTGTTTGCCTAATTGCTGCCGCTGGTTCAATAAAGATAGCAAACAGTGAGGGGGATAGTGGGCATCCCTGCCTGGTCCCCCTCTGAAGACAGAAGCTAGCTGATATTTGGTTGTTCGTCCTGACACGTGCAGTTAGTGAACTGTATAATGTTTGTAGCATGTTTGTGAAGAAGTTCCCAAACCCAAATTTATGTAAAGTTGCAAATAAGAACTTCCAGTTAACTCTATCAAAAGCTTTTTCTGCATCTAGAGATAATATACTAGTTTCTATGTTTCTACTGTAAGAGAAATCTATAAAATTAAGTAATCTACTCGAGTTTGTGGATGAAACAATCCTTAATGAAACCAGTTTGGTCAGGGTGTATTATGAAGGTGGTTACCTTCTCTAATATTTTTGCCAGGGCTTTACAAATTATTTTGAGATCAACATTAATAAGGGAAATTGGGCGATAGCTGGTTGGAAATGAAGGGTCTTTGCCTGGTTTTAACAAGAGACTAATATTGGCTGAATTCATGTTTGGCTTTAATCTGCCGCTCTCTTCGTTATCCCTCACCATTCTGAAAAATATTGGAGCCAGAATGATCCAGAATTCTTTGTAGAACTCTGCTGGAAACCCATCTGGACCTGGAGCTTTCCTATTCATCATGGATTTAAGGGCTTCCTGGAGCTCCACTGATGTTAGTGGTGAGTCCAGGACTGTAACTTGGCTGTCTGATAATTTAGGACAGTGGTTCCCAAACTTATTTAGCCGCGCACCCCCTTCTATGTCCCGACCATGTTGACGCACCCCCCCCCCCCCCCCCCCCCCAGTCCCCACATCAGGGCATGGATATATATATATATATATATTAGGAGCGGGAATTGGGCGAGACAGGTTAAGCCTAGACCGGCTCGGGTGTGGTTGAGCGTCGTCCGACGACGCCACATCTGTTACCATATATATATATATATATATATATTTATCAGATGTCAAGCTAAACAGACAGGGTTAAAAAAATTCCCCATCACTTTCAGTTTTTTAAATAGTATGTTTATGTTTATGTATTTAGCAGACGCTTTTGTCCAAAGCGACTTACAAGTGATACTCGGCATTTTGCCCTTGAGGCTAACAACAATAGTAGCAACAACAAATTGACATCAGTCATGGAGAGGAGGGAACAAGGAGTGGACAGTAGAGAGGAGGGACGGGTGCAGACAAGGTGCTAGTTAAGAAGATGCTCTCTGAAGAGCAGGGTCTTCAGGAGTTTCTTGAAAATAGAGAAGGAAGCCGCAGTTCTGGTAGTGTTAGGAAGGTCATTCCACATTTGTGGAACGATGCATGAGAAAAGTCTGGATTGTCCTGAGCAGCCATTCAGTACCCGGGCAGCCAACATTCGATAACATCACAATTTCCTTTGATTTCATTTTAAATAAATATTTAGAGTGCCCAGGTAGCACATAAACAATGCAATTTAACGGTTTTCTTAAAGTAGGAACGTTTAACCTGTGCGGCCAGAGCGCTCTCCTTCCTTCTGTTCTGCATAAACCTGAGCTGATCACCTACTTGTGCGTAATCAAATGTCAATAGGGGACAAGATATAGCCATGATGTTCACTTTGACCTCAG
Source organism: Nothobranchius furzeri (assembly GCF_043380555.1). Taxonomy (NCBI): domain Eukaryota; kingdom Metazoa; phylum Chordata; class Actinopteri; order Cyprinodontiformes; family Nothobranchiidae; genus Nothobranchius; species Nothobranchius furzeri. Next base: position 23,299,297 of record NC_091749.1, read on the forward strand.
ACCGACTTATTGCTGTTTTATGGTGTAGCTGAAACTGCGATCCGCTGCCACGCGGACTGGAATAACAAATGCTGCAGTAACATGAGTTGTGGTCAGGTTCATGAGGAGTCACTGGCTGTAGCGGACCCGACACATCCCAGAAGCTAATATCTTAATTTGACCTTGAATGAAAAATAACCTCTTAAAAGTTTTTATCACGGTGGAGGCAGCGTTCATTTCTGCCTTCAGTCTGACGGCGCGCCGGAGTTAAAGCAGCGTGCACGCTTATTGATTCTGTGTGTGTGTGTGCGCACACGCGCGCGGCACAGCCACTTCAGTCACCGCGTCTCGTTATTGGCGCTATTTAAACCATTGTTGTAAAATTACTTCTGCCCAGCCCAGATGTGCTCACATGTGCACCTGTGAGCTGTGGTTCCGCTGGAACGCGTCTGACCTCTGACAGATGCACTCTGAACTTCAGATCTTCAGCGCGCTGTCAATAGCCTGAATGGGAATCATTTCTTGTTATTTAGTTACATCCACAATGTTCTGTGTCTGAGGTTTACAATGTCAGAACACCTGCATGAGACAGGGTGTTAATTACAATCTGCCAGAATGACTCGCCACCGTCAGATTTCTCCAACACCGTTAAAAATGATCAAATACGGAACACATTGGCGTGCGCAGGCCAGAGTGCTGAAGCTCGGCGCATTGTTATTATAAGCTAGGGCACATGTGGAGGACACGCGCGCGCAAAAATATACTTGTTTTCAATTACATTTATTGTGCCCACTTACTTTTTCTTAAGCCCACCCACAAATGAGTTTCAACGCTAATGGTGACATGTGACAGACTTCTCTGAACTCCGCAGCCATTACACTCTTCACCTCGCGCACCCCCTAGCGGCACCCCTGGGGGTGCGCGCACCCCCTAGCGGCACCCCTGGGTGTGCGCTCCACACTTTGGGAATCCCTGACTTAGGAAGTGTTATCCTATCAAGGAACTCATTGATCTCATTATCTGATGGGTTTATCTGTGGTACAAAGTTTGGTAAAAGTCTCTGAAAGTGTTGTTTATGCTTTCAGGGTCATAAACTATATTCCCGGTTGAGTCTTTAGCAGCATATATGGTTGTTTTCTCTTTATAAATTTTTAACTGGCTAGCCAACAATTTACCTGATTTATTACTATGTTCAAAGTTTTCTATTCTTAGTCTTTGTGCTAAAAATTGTGTCTTTTTGTCAATGATTCCATGAAGTTCTAATTTAGCTTTACGTAATTTGCTCATTAACTCTTCTTCTGTGGATGCCTCTAAAGACTTAATGATTTCTTCTAACTCCTGAATACGTTTGTTTTCCGTTTTTTTCTTATGTGATGAGAAAGAGATTATTTTACCTCTCATCACTGCCTTTCCTGCCTCCCAGAGAATAGATGCTGATGTTCCAGGCAGGTTATTATGTTCTAAATATAAAGCCCACTCCTTTTTAAAAAAATCAATAAAACCTTCGTCTTTAAGCAGTGATGTATTAAACCTCCAGTTTTTGTTTGGTGGGATTGTCTTCTTATTTACCAGAGTTAATGAAACTGGAGCATGGTCGCTGACAGCTATGGGGTGTATCTCAGTGTCTGAAATGTCAGCCAACAATGAGCAGCTGACTAGAAAATAATCCAAACGTGAATGAGAGTGATGGACGTGTGAGAAAAAAGTATACTTTATACGGTTAGGATGAAGATATCGCCATTTATCACAAAGCCCATAATCACTCATGTACTGTTTAACTATATTAGTGGATTGCCAATTGCGCTAAGTCCCAGCTGTACTGAGCCTGTCTGTTAAAGTGTCCATACAAAAATTAAAATCACCTCCAAGTATAAGTGGACAGTCTAAGTGTTCGAAGAGTACAGAGAAAAAATTATGAAAGAATGAAGGGTCATCAATATTTGGACAGTATATGCTGACAATACATAAGCTTTGGTTCTGTACAGATATTTTTAACATTATAAATCTACCCTCTGGATCAGAGACTGTGTCCAATACTGTGAAATTGATGTTTTTGTGTATTAAAATAGCTACACCTCTTTTCCTAGAGTTATAGCAGGCAGAGAACATGCTGGGAAACTCAGGTGTTTTAAGTTCATCTGCGGATGTGGCAGATCTATGAGTCTCTTGTAATAATATTACGTCTGCTTGCACTCTCTTTAGCTGATCAAAGATCTTTAATCTCTTCTCTCTGGAGCCAGCTCCATGTACATTCCATGAGACAAACTTTAGTGCACCCATAGATGTGTGTGTGAGTAGTTAAAATATGATGCCCTCATGTGAATAAGATGGAATAAGTAAATATATAAAGTAGTATGTTAATAAATAACAGAAAAGTAAATAATATTAATAATAATGAAGATCCAACAGTGTTTGTGGTTGTATTATTTGATGCATAAATTATGATATTGTGCTGTGGATTTAATATATATATTTGTGTGTGTGTGTGTGTGTGTGTGTGTGTGTGTGTGTGGAGTCTGACGCAGTGTTGGAAAGTTGTGTGGTTGTGCCATACAGGTGTAAAGGTACAGAAGCAGGTAAAGAGGAAAGGAAAATACAGATACAGGTTAAAAAAGAAGAAAGAACTAAAAAAAAGGTGATAGGGGTGTGAGGTGGTGATGAACAGGTGATCTTATCTAGAAAACGGATTTAGCAGCTGTTTAATCCTGACGTGATGAAACCCAGTGAATTCTGATAAGAATAATAAATGTCTGACCTGATGTTGGGCTAATACAGCCAGTCTGTCACTCCTCGCTCCTTGTAAAGCTTATTGTCCACGTAAAGCTTATCCACCGAGATGACAGCTCTCTTCCCATCCTGGATAAACTTTTTGCACAGCGGAAAGAGGACTCGGCGCCGATCCAGGATTTCCTTAGGGAACTAGTCATTTACGCTGAAGCTCATTTACACTGAGCCCTTTGAGCTCTCTTCCGTGACTTTTAACAAGATCCTTCTGCTTAAAACGTTCAAATTTAGCCACGATGGGACGAGATCTTCTGCTGTCCACTCTTTTAGCTCCAAGGCGATGCACCCAGTGAAAGGTGATGTTTTTTACCATTTCTTCGGGTATCTTCATTTGGGTCTGTAGAAAGTTTTTTATTGTTTGCTCGCAGTTCTCCGTCCCTCCTGTCTGCTCCGGCAGGCCTGCGAACACCAAATTATCCCTCATGCTACGGACCTGAAGGTCCAAAACCGTCTCTTTCAGAGTCTTGTTGTCCTGGGTGATCCGAGTCATTCCCTCTTCCAGGGAAGAAACGGACTCCCGCAGAGACGCGTTCTCAGCGGCGAGCCGCTCCACCTGCTCCTGGCTGAACTCCAGAGACTGACGGAGGTTCTGAAACTCCTGGTGTAGAACCTCAAGCAGATGAAGACGCCCCTCAAATCCCAGAAGCCGTTTATCTATAGAATCCAATAATTTTAATATGTCCTTACGGGGAGATGAGGCCTCAGGCGAGTCCTGAGGATGGCTCCTCTTTGTCCCAGGTGTTTCAGGCTCAGCCGCTGATTTCTTCGGACCCATAACGAACAACTCAAAAACTTCGTCAATATAATTTAGCAAACTTTCAAAATCTTCTTCACTTACCTCCAGATTGAGTGAGTTATACTTACCAGATTACTTTTTGCATTGTCAGTAAACAAATTAGGCAAAAATATGTCTTAATTGTTTGTGGATGTTTGTTAACGAGCTGCCATCAGCTTCAAACGCTGCCGTGTATCCGGTGATCGACCGTCAGCGCATGCTCAGCGCATGCTCAGCTCCTCCTCAGCGCATGCTCAGCTCCTACTTGTTTAAAAACTTTTAAAATGATCAGCCACTCCAATTTACAATTAATTCAGTACAAGATTCTACACAGAGTACACTATACAGGTCATCGGATGTTCAAGATGGGGTGTGTGTCGTCTGAAACCTGTACACACTGCACAAACTACATTCCTGACAATTACATTCATGCACTGTGGTCCTGTCCACCTGTCCAGGAATTTTGGGGTAGAGTATGTGAAGACCTGTCAAAGTCTCTGAAATGTCATATCCCAACCACCCCCTCTCTTTGTTTACTGGGAAACCTGGACGATGTCCTGATTGAAACATCTTTGGTTCACGTGGTTCTGACTGCCATATGCATCACTAAGAAAACTATCCTCTTGAATTGGAAAAATAGAAAAACTCTCTGCATTAACCAGTATAGAAATATTTTGTTAGATCATATTACACTTGATTTAGCCTCTGCTTCCACTTCAAATCAATCTCTCTGGGCTCCTTTGATCGGTTCCATCACATAACGATGATGGGGGACCGTTGATGTTGTCATGCGGGATGATGTGGGTGGGGGTGGTGGAGGGTCTGAGTTTGGAGTATCCGGATGTTCCCTGGAGGTGGGTTCACTGGGGGTGTCTGGGACTGGGGGGCCGTTGCCCCCCTCTGGAGGTGCATGGGTTGCCTCGGGGGGTGGACTACTGGCGGTTGTGAGTGGGGCCCCTTGGAGGCCTTGGCGGCGGCCATGGGTCACTGCCTGGCGGCTGCTTTGGCCCTGGGCGGCCCCGTGTAGGGATCTGGGCGGGGCCTTGGGGGTCGGGTCCTGACATGTACTGTATGCTGCCGGTAGGAAGGCAGGAACATGCAGCAGTACCTGGCCCGGGTTCAGGGACCTCGGGTAGACCTTGGCTCCTCTGCTCTCCCATCACACGGGAGGGGGAGGTCCAGGAGGGGGAGGACCCAACCTTACCTAGATGTCCTATGTCATATATATTCTGGAAGTTGTGCAAATGCAGGGATGGGCATAGATATTCTGCTGGGGTGGGGCTGGGGTGGTGCCCTCGGACTCCGTGAGGCTCTGTAATGCTGTTGCTTTGGGCCCTGGCAGGATGGGCTGGGGTCTCCATGCCCTGGGCGGCAATTTGACAACAGAGGTGCCTATTGGGGCCAGTGGGGGAGCTGGCTCCCTGGAGGGCTAAGCCCAACCAGCCATTCCTCCCCATCCCTGCATATTTCTCTCCTCCTGCTCCCTCACATCATCACGCAAACATGCACATAGGACCTTGGGGGCTGGACAAGTCAGGGAGTGCGGGTATGGACCCCATTTACACATTCCACGCAAACACACACTTAGGGTCTTGGGAGTGAGCACATTCAACGGCACTTGGCAGGGGGATTTCTCAGCCTCCTCCCGAGTGCCGGTGCCCACTTCCAATTTTAAACTGCACTTAGACACCGAGGGCTGTGGGTGCAAGTGGGGTGGTGCGGTGGCATCAGCTGGCATAGGCAGCTGATGCCACTGCCCGCTCACCACAGCCATGGAATACACCTCATGAACACACAACACTATATTGGAGCAGGTGGAGGGAGACTAGGGGTCTTAGCACACCTCTGTTGCTGCTTGGCTTCCTGGGGCTGGAGGCTAGGAGGGAGATCTGGCTGTCTGGTTGGGGTCTGGGGTGGTGGGTTGCTGTGCTCAGCATTGGGCGGGGGAGCCTGCTCATCAGCACCCCAGCAGAAAGGGTCAAACTCTGGTAACCGGTGATGGTTGTACCCCATGTGCAGCAGTACCGGGACCAGAGTGAATAGGGTGAATAGGGGAGCATGAGTGGATGGCCGGCGTGCATTTTTGTAAATCTTTGGTTGTATGTGCATGAGTGAGCATGAGGGAGGGAGTGTGTGACTGTGTTTGTGTGTGACTGTATATGTCACGTGGGGCCTTTGACTCCTCTCCTCTCCTGGGACTTCTTTTGATGATATAGATCTTCGTCTCCTCTCCCCTTGCCACACCTGGTGTGGGGTATGGTGCCTTGGTCTGCCTGAGTGTTCGTGGCTCCCGGGTCAGGGGGTTTAAGATTTTAGGCGTCTGCCTGATCAATCCCGGTGGCAGCCTTGTGGGGTCTAAGTCCCTGGGCTCTGCTGGGTCCCCGGCGGGGGTGGTCGCCCCTGGGTCCCGGGTCGCATGGTCCCGGGCTCGGCCGGCTAGGAGGTGGGAGGCTGCGGGCGGGCCTGAGGACTTGCCAGTGATGCCTCCCGGGACTCTGCCGGCTGCTGGTTGTGGCCCCCCGGGGCGATCCTCTATGGCTCTCGAGGGGGGCCAGGGCCTTTCTGGTTGCAGTCTCCTTGGGGTTCCTGTGTTCTGGGGCAGAGCCTGGATCTCTGGGACTTGGAGCTCCCCCCATCTCCTACGCATCTTTGGGGGGCGGATCTGTGGTCCCTCGCACTCTCTATTGGACACTCCTATAGAGAAACCTTACATAAACAAGCGCGTGTACACACACAGGTGCTCACATGGTGCTCTCAAAAGTATGGGCTTGGGCACGTTAAACACATGTCTTAAGGCTGTCGTTGCCACTACATGCACTATGATTTATTATCGTGTGATTGCTCAGTTAAACAATGTTGATTTTATATTTCATCATCAGGTTAACGCAGTGATAGCTTGCTCCTGATGTATTGTTGTGTCCCATTTTTTTCTCTTTCTGCAGGTCTAGAAGCAGACTCTTGTTAATTATTGTTTATTTTTGTGGAAACCCCCCACCCCCTTCCCCCATGTCTCCCCACCATTTGTCTTTTCCTTTCTCTTTCACCTCTGACTCCGTGTCTTGTCGGAATTGCAAAGCATTCAAAAACAACAACAATAAAGTTTTAAGTATCAGGCGTGACATTAAAAGCAGATGCTTTGATGCTCCACCTGAGAGTAAATCTGTAAGGCTTGTTACCATCATTCAGACATCAATTCTGTTTGCTTCACAGCCAGACAGGACACGGTAAAAAAAAGGGAGAAAAAAAAAGAAAAAAAAGACAAATGTGAGAGACCACTTTATTTATTTATTTATTTTTAATTGCCTCCAAATGTTTATAGCTATAGTTGGACTGTTGTTAAGAGGCATGAAAAAATGTTTAAAACCAAACTTCTTGTAGTTCCAACAAACAAAAAGAAATAGTCAACAGATAGCAAAATGTCTGGGTTTCACAGTCTGCTGAAGCCAGGCTGCCACGGTAGCTTCAGGTGTTGTGTGGAGAAAAGTGAGCCTGCCCTGTTGCAGGAATGTGCATCACTTAATACAGCCACATAATGAGGACATTGACTATTAAAAATCTGAGCGACGAGGCTACTTTTAAATACATTCACAACATTTACACATTTTCTTATCAATTTACATCTTAAACAAGTGATGTTTTAGTCCATTAAAACAAGAAAATGACATAAATACATAAAGAAAGAAATACCTAATAAATAATAACCTGACTCACTGACCCCTCACACTGCCGCCATTCTCGTCCACAGCCTCGTCACCTCCCGTATCGACTATTGCAATTCACTTCTTTATGGTCTCCCCAACAAACTCCTTCATAAACTGCAAATGGTCCAGAATTAAGCAGCCCGTATTATCACCAGAACCCCTTCCTTTCACCACATCACCCCGGTTCTCCAGAAGCTTCACTGGCTCCCAGTTAAATTCAGGTCCATCTTCAAAATTCTCCTCCATACCTTCAAAGCTATCCACAACCTCTCTCCTCCATATATCTCAGACCTTATAAGTATTCACACCCCATCCCGTTCACTCAGATCTTCTTCTTCCATCCATCTTGCGGTTCCTTCTGCCCGTCTCGCTACCATGGGGAGCAGAGCTTTCAGCCGCTCTGCTCCCCGTCTCTGGAACTCACTTCCCCCAGACATCAGGAACATCGACAGTTTTACCCTTTTCCATTCAAAACTCAAAACACACATGTTTAAATCTGCTTACAACCTCTGATTTTATTGAACTGTTTCTCTCTTTGTTTTTTCTTGTTTGGGTTTTATTATTGTTTTATTGTATTTTATTACGTGTTTTCTGTAAAGTGACCTTGGGTGTCCTGAAAGGCGCTTTGAAATAAAATGTATTATTATTATTATTATTATTATTAATAATAAAAAAACTAAAAGGACAACTTGAATGTGTTCTTCTTTGTAACTTCTTATTCTAATGTACTGCTGAAGTATCCGATTGGGACTCGGATCAGAGCAGAAACATATGATCGGACCATCGCTAGTGGAGGTGTTTGGATTTGTCTCTCACTTTGATGCAACTCTTCCCAGCTGATGACCAGGTTGTCACATCAGGTCTTCTTTCGGTTTTGTTTTTAGATATCTGTGACATTTGCCATAGTCTTTGGAGTGATCCTGTACCGCATCAGCATTAAGGCAGCGCTGCACATCAGCACCTACCCAGCAGCGCGGTCCAACATCCGAGCCACTGTAAAGACTACTGCCGCAATCATTAACCTTATCGTTATCATCATCCTGGATGAAATCTACGCCGCCATTGCACGCTGGCTCACCATACTGGGTGAGTCTGAACTGCTAGCTGCTTGGTTAGGGTAGGGTGAGGTTAGCCTCCACCTCGTTCTCGTGTCTCACATGTCCATCACAATTGAACTACTGGTCTGGTTTGGTTTCTAATATCTGGATTCTGTGTGGTCTCCTTTTCAGAGGTCCCAAAGACAGATAAGAGTTTTGAGGAACGTCTCATTTTTAAAACCTTTATCCTAAAGTTTGTCAACGCCTTCACACCCATTGTGTACCTGGCCTTTTTCAGGGGCAGGTAAGAAGAGTTTTGGTATTGGTGATTGGAGGGATCTGTTCTGATGGAACTGATGACTGTGTGTTTCCAGGCTTGTTGGAAGACCTGGGAACTACTTGTATGTTGTTGGATCGTACAGAATGGAGGAGGTAATTCAGTTCCACCTGATAACTTAAGTCAGACAGCTGTGAGTTACGCTGTAACTCATCCCTCTGTTTGAGCACATGACAAATGAAGGGAACCACTTTTCTGTCACATTATGAGCTGGGCGCTGTATCCCTCTGACCTCACATTAATCTGTTTATTTCTTAATACTCTGTTTGTGACACAAATCTTGTCGTCTCCAGTCGGAGCTCATAAAAGAACAGATACATCAACTCTGCTGTTAGTCAGTTACTGCTGAAGCAGTCTAATCCTAAATACTCCACTCATCCTTCTGCAGATGAAAGTCACCTAAAACAGTTCTCTGTTTAAACACAGATTTCTGTTGTTTGTGTTTTGATCTTTATGAAAATCAAACAGAAATGATCCTGGTTGGGAGGAACAGACCGGTAAAGCTGCTTCCAACCCCCAGCCTGCTGAAACATCTGTGGAACACACACAAACGCCTCTAAAGCTGAACAGATCAGAGGATCAGGGCCAAACCATACCTCTTCAGTAACACCAATAAGTAAACATCACCTAGTTTTAGCTTGTACACTCCCAGTGCTCCCCACTTGCCCATTGATCTGCCTCTTTGATTCATGTTTTAGCACGTGTGACATTGTGTTTCCTGCAGTGCGCTCATGCCGGCTGCCTCATGGAGCTCTGTATCCAGCTGTGCATCACCATGCTGGGGAAGCAGCTGATCCAGAACAACCTGTTTGAGATCGGCATACCGTGAGTGCTGATGACACACACCATACAAGTAACTCCTCACAGGTCAGAGTATGTGGGTTTAGCAAATGACAGAGTATATTAAAACACCCACTCAGGCGTACTGCCATCTGAGACGAGTCAGAATCATGTCTGTCTGGTTTTCATGCTCTTATCTGCTGATAAGAACACTTGGAACTTCTCTCTCCTGTCCTCTCTGTTTGCAAACTGAACAGGTTTTTTTCATTTTTTCTGAAACAGGTAGAAACACCCAGCATTCAGGATGTGACTCTGAACTACTCTAGTACTTACAGCAGGACAAAAATATTAAGTCAGCCACCAATTGTGCAAGTTATCCCACGTACAAAGATGGGAGGACTGTAATTTTCATAATAGGTATACCTCAACTTTAGAGACAAAATGAGGCATAAGAAATCTAGAAAATCACTAGGGCTGTAGCGACGCATCGATGACGTCGACGGCTCGATTCTAAAAATTTGTCGTCGTCAGATCCAGAAGTCGACGCACCGCGCCCACTTGTTGCATCCCCAGGAGTTTGTAAATAGAGGAGGAATCTGCCTGTTTTTCCTCTAGTTCGCCCTCTTCTCCGCCTTCACTAACATCTCGCCAAATACCGAAGACCCGGAACAATGTCCGTCCACTACTAGATTATTTTCCTGTTTTGCCCGCCTTCGTCTCCCGGCAACGGACAACAACTTCCGGGGTCAGATGCGCTGCTTCGTCTCTACCGCAGATGTAGAAAATCACCGGGAGCGTTTCTCCCTTCATAAAGGAGCTTCTTTCGGACATCAGGAGAGCTGTTTTGGTGGTAGCAGTCTCTCCTCCGTGCTGGTCTGTTTGCTGCTGGGTGTTTTTGGTTTATTTAAACTTGGTAACTTGAACTTAATGTTGGTAAAGCTACTGTTAGCATTTTCGCTAACAGCTTCTTGCTTTTGGATCAGCTGTTATGTTTTGGTTTAGAGTTCATCTTTTTTGTGGTGCAGATCTCCCTTTTATTACATTTAGAGTGTTGTGGGTTTTCGGTTTAGTTTAAAATATCACCTTGAGTTTGGTTTAACCACCCAGTTTAGAGTTTGGATCCCTACTTATTTGTACTTTGTTTTAATTCCCCACAGGCAGAATTAGTTTTATTATTCCCAACCTGTGGATGGAAAGATTTATGATTTTTGTTGTTGTAAATAAACCTGATCATCATTTTAACTTTTAAATCCCGTTATTGTCTCTTCCTTTTTGCGCACGAGCCAAACTCCCCAGGAAGAGTCGTAACACCACTCCCCTCCCGCACATAAGTGACCAAAACAAAGCAGCATGGAGACACTCCATCTTCTACCACCTCTCAGGCAGCAGCCTGCACTCCCAAGATCTACACGTCATCAGAACATAACCAACCGCAACACAATAAAAGCAGTGTTATACAAAATGGAAGGCCCATAGTATTTATCCTCTCAGTAAGAATTTATCAATTTTTTTGATGAATTTATTTGAGATTTTCTGGTTTTTGTTAATTGTGCAATAGAAAAATAATCATTAGATTAATTTTCTAAATAGTCATTAGAATAGTCGACTATTCGATAAAATAATCGTCAGAATAATCGTTTTAAAAATAATCGTTTACCCCCAGCCCTAAAAATCACATTGTCTGATTTTTAAAGAATTTATTTGCTAAATAGTGCTGGAAAATAAGTATTTGGTCTCCTACAAACAAGCAGTTTTTCTAGCTCTTCTGTAAGAGGCTCCTCTGTCCTCCACTCGTTACCTGGAATATTGACACCTATTGGAACGTTAGTTACATATTGTAACCCCAGATTCTATGAGTCTAGTCACAGCCCTTAAGCTAGTTGCTATTGGAAGGGTGATCTCAGCATCAGCCAATCATGAAGAGCTTAAATGTACGCCCACCAATGGTGGGCACCCCTGTGGGTATATAAGTGGAGCGACTCCACTGTTCGCCTCCGATTGCTCTTGGTCCTAAAAGAACCAGTGGTGCTTAAGGGCTGAGACTAGACTCATAGAATCTGGGGTTACAATACGTAACCAACGTTCTATTTATGGGCCATTCCCATCTGTACCGGGTCGGCCCGGGCCGGGTAGCCCCAGTCGGCCTCAGCCTGGCCCGGTTGATTCCACACATCCTTGCCTTAAGCCCATGTGGGCTGATTCTACCCACCAATCAGAGGCTTGCTCTAATGGAAGGTGTGAATTTGCTGACAGCAGTGGGTGTGTTGGCCCTGGTCGGCCTGAAGCAGACCCCTTCGAGAAGAGGGCTGAGAATGAGCCTTGGTTGGCCCGGAAAAATACCAGGCCACCCAGATATGTAAACAACCTACGCTACCCGGCCCGGGCCAACCCGGTACAGATGGGAATGGCCCATTAGTCTAGTCTTAGCCCTTAAGCTAGCTGCTATTGGAATAATGTGCAGCTGGATGGGTTTACGCCACACTGGTTAGCTCAACCAAATGGACACACCCAACATGTCTCCTTTTAGCGAGGGTCGCTCAGCCTCAGCCCAGGGCTTAAAAGGCTGAGGCAGCCAGAGAGAAGAGTGGGGTTCCCACTAAAATATCATCCAAGAGGATGAAATTCATTCAAGTAGGGCTGATTTGGTGCCATAATGCTTTCATTCAGCCTGTTGAGGTCCAAGCACTGAACGAGTGATGGATCCTGAAGACACATCTCGTAAATAATAACGAGTAAAGGAATATGGGGAATCCCATGAAGCAGCCTGACAAATGTCTTCCATCGACACACCACTGTGGAGCACCATAGAAGAGGAAATCCCTCTGGCTGAGTGAGCCCTGAGTGTCTCAGGAGGATCCCGCCCTGAAGATGTGTAAGCGAGTGAAATGGCGTCACATAGCCAGTGTGAAAGACGCTGGGTCGACGCTTGCCCAAGGGAAGAGTCTCTGTAGTGCACAAACAGACTTTGTGAGCGGCGAATCCCTGAAGTGCGTGGCACATATCGTGCGAGTGCGTGCACCGTGCAGAGAAGGTGGGAAGTCGCCTCCTCATAAGATTTATGGGGAGGAGGAAAAAGTCCAGCCAATGAAATCGACCTGGATTTGAAGGAAGTATTCATGTTTTTTCGCACAAAGGCTGGGTTGAGGCATAAAGCAGCGGACCCGCCATCTTCCTGGATCCTGAGGCATGCGGGAGCCACTGAGAGGGCGGTTAGGTCGCTCACTCTCGACTGATGCCAGCGCCAACAGCAAGGCAGTTTTGAGTGGCAGGAACTTGAGTGAGACCTGGTCCAAGGGTTCAAATGGGGCTTCAGATAATCCGCGCAGAACCACGTTAGGTCCCACTGGGGAAATAGCGGGCGGGACACAGGTCTGTTCCTTCTGACACCTTTTAGAAAACGTTTTGTGAGGGGATGATTGAAAACAGATCTATCTCCAAAACCCTGGTGACAGGATGAGATAGCTGCAGCATATGTCTTAATAGTGCTGAATGCGAGACCTCTGTCCATCAGCATCTGCAGAAACGATAGGACATCCACCAGCTGGCAGGAGAGCGCTTGAACATTCCGTTCTGTGCACCATTTTTAGAAAGCTGCCCATTTAGCACCATAAGATGATACGGTAGAAGGCGCCCGCACACTCTGAATCGTGGCGACCACATCATGCCGCAGCCCAGAAGCCTCTAAGCACGACCGCTCAGCCGCCTGACCCACAGCCATTGGCCTATTTCTGGAGGATGTTTGATTATCCCACCCGCCTGGAGAAGGGCGTCCGCGCTCCACGGGAGCCTCCACGGGGAGCCGGACACCAGCGCTTGCAGGTCTGGAAACCATGACGTGGACAAGCGTCTGGGAGCTACCAGAATTACCGAGAGTTGTTGCGACCGAACTCGGTCCAGGAGTCGGAGAATCATTGGGACTGGCGGAAACGCATATAGGAGCGTTTGAGGCCAGGGCTGGTGTGAGAAGGCATCCGCTCCAAGCGGGGGGTGGTCCCGGGGACGCAGGGAAAACCACAGGCGACACTGAGCGTTGTCGCGAGCCACGAACAGATCCACAGATGGTTCCCCGAACTTGGTCCAGATCTGTGATATCAGTGCGGGATGCAGACGCCAGTCGGAGTCGCTGGGTCCCCCTCTCGACAGGATGTCTGCTGCCACATTCAGGACACCCGGAATGTAGGTGGCTTTGATGGACAGCAGGTGGACACGTGCCCAACACAGTAAATCTGTGGCTACGCGCAATAGTGGGAGGGATCGAACTCCCCTCTGGCGATTTATGTAGGCTGCAGCCACCTGGTTGTCTGTGTGAACTTCGACATGACGGCCCTCGAGAAGGTCAGCGAAGTGTCTGATCACATTCCTCACTGTCATAAGCTCCAACACATTTATGTGCTCGTGCGTGTGGGAGGGCCAGCGATCTGCCACCGTATGGGACAAGCACGTGCCCCCCCCATCCCAACAGTGATGCATCCGTAAAAACAGATACATGTGACGTAGGACGTCCAATGAGGACCCCGTGTGAGAAGATGCAGGGATTCCCCCAGTGAGCGAGGTCCCCACCCACTGAAGGGGAGCCCTCAACATACGTCTCTTCTGACGTATCGGGTGTACCCGGAGGCGGATGAACCAATGCTGTAGGCGTCTTGTGTGCAGTAAACCTAACGGCACCACAGCGTGGGCTGCAGCCATCATGCCGAGAAGTTTCATGACTAACAGGGCTCTCACGATCCTGCGGGGTTGCAAGCGGGAGATCACCGTGGTGAGATCTGCCGCTCTCGCTGGAGACAAACGTGCTCTCATAAGGGAGGCGTTCAGCTCCACCCTGAGAAACACAACTGGGATGGAAGGATGGAGCTCTTGTCCCAGTTTATGGAAAACCCCAGGGTTGACGGATGCTCTATTAACTTCCTGGTTTGCTCTGACACCTCGTCCTTGGACCGGGCGCATAGGAGCAGATCGTCCAGGTAAAATAAAACCCTCATTCCCGCCGTGCGCAATGGCTGCAGAGCGGTCTCCAGACGTTTGGAGAAGGTGCGCGGGGCTAGCGAGTAGCCGAAAGGGAGACGATTGAACTGGTATTGAACTCCCTTTAATGAAAAGAGCAGGAACTTCCGGTGTTTGGGAATTACTGGGATGTGGAGGTATGCGTCTTTCAGGTCTATTGACGTGAACCAGTCCCCTGAGTGCACATATTCTAGGACTTGCCTCATTGGTAACATGGGGAAATGCATGCCTGCTATGGAGCAGTTGAACAGGGAAAGGTCGAGAATTGGTCTCATTCCTCCCGACTTCTTCGGGAGTAGAAGCCCGAGAGCTCTTGCCCGCGAGGAACTTGGGAAATGGCGTCCTTGGACAGAAGTTCCCGTAGCTCCAGCTCCAGGGCCTGAGATTGTTCCTGTGACGTGAACGTCGTCTCCACGATCCCGTTGAAGGGAGGAGGAGTGGAATGAAAATGGAGTGCATGACCGTAATGAATGGTGTCCGATATCCATTTGCTCATGTGACAAAGGCGGCGCCATTCTTGCGCGCGTTTCGACAGCAGACGCGTGTTCGAGGTCACGTGAGCGACGTCTGAGGACTGGGTTCACTCCCTTACCGCCGTCGCTCGCACCAGAGAACTGGGAGCGACCCATGGAGGGCTGCGCTTGAAAGGGCGAGTGTGAAACAGCTGGAAGAGGCTGGTCCACACCGCGGAGCGTGGTTTCCAAAAATAAAGGACGAGTGGGTGCTGCACCCGTGCACGGGGATGACAAAGTGTCAGGCGCTTGCTCATGGGCCCCAACCCCAGGCCTGGCTCCAGGGTGTGACCCCGGTAACCCTCCGGGCGGGTACTCCGACTCTTTGTTTTAACGTCCATGAAAGATCCTGTGAACCGTTCTTTGTCTCACCCTTCACCTAAGACCAATTTGTTATGGGAGACCCTACCTGGGGCACTTTGTGCCCCAGACAACATAGCTCCTAGGATCATTATGGCACTCAAACTCCTCCACCACGATAAGGTGACAGTTCAAGGAGGAGGTAGCAATGCAGTGTTCACCAAATATATAATATCTGCAAAAATGCTTAAAGTCGTTTCATCGAATATCCTAATCATCTATGAAGCGCACAACAGCTCTGGATGCTAAAATTCTCCTAAATCATTCATAATTAAATAAGTTTGATCACACAATAGTTAACCATTAACTTCTGCTGAGAAAAATGGGAGCACTCTCCCTCTCGGTTACCATGGAGATGCATTTGCCGCACACGCACAACCGATTCTGTCCTGCTCTCGCTTCATCCCGCCCTTCTTGCTCTTCATGTTGATGCTCATTTTGTGAAACACGGTTAGTGATGTCCTCATTAATGTTTCACTCTGGTTCAAACTGAAAAGGCTGAACAGATAACATGTTAATGTCGCTGAACAGTCTCTACAGGGTCCCAAAGCCGGCCGGTGCACCCGAGGTACAACCATATGACGTCACTACCCAGCGTGCAGCGCGAGTCGAGCCAGCATTAGAAATGCTATCTTTCTCTGTGTGGCAAAATGGGGCCATTTTAAATAGAATATTAAAAAGGTAAAATGTTGCAACAATGCCACCCTAGAGCCGGTAGGCTCCAAGGAACTAAAAGGACGTAGGTCCGGTGCACCCACAGAGGAACAGACTGGTTTTTAAATACAATAATGACCTTTATTAACAATTCCTATAAAAAACATACATATAAAAATATACTAGATTAAAAAGGAGGTGCTACACAAGTCAGTTAAGTTAAAAACAGGGAAAACCTAAATAAATCCCCACCCCAACTGGCTCAGTTAAATGTATCCGGACACAGATGTAAGGATAACATGCAAATATAAATAAACACACAAAAAGGAAAAGCTAAATCAACCAAAAGCACAACAAAATAACTCCATTAAATGGGTCCAGTTACACCTTTAACCAGTGTGGGAGATCCACTGGTTGCACTGGCAACCAAATGCTCTGCAGCCCCGCCCATCAGTGGCCTAAAATACCGTATTAAAAGAAGGATTAACAAAACAGCAGTGTGGAGTCTTGGGGCACACTGCTTGGATCCAGTCGTCCAGGAATGCCAAGATGAAGCAGCGAGGGACCCAACACAGCCCAGGTGGCAGAGCCGTCGAGGCATACCGCCAATGCAGACAACCCCCAGCCGGCACTGCAGGTTGACCGCGCTGCAAGACAAACAGATGGTAAAAATCCCCCGGATAGGCTCACCCCGTTACCCAAAATTACTGGCTTACCTCTGCCGAGCTACGGAGATCAGCTGCCCAAGGACAACAACCTCCAAACAGGAAGAGGCCACGCTGGTCATGCACCTGCTCTGGCAGGTACGTTTGGTGCTGCATAATCGTCAGCTTCCAACCAGCACTCACTACAGATAAACCATATAGGCTGTCACAGAGAGGAAATACTGAGGCAGTAAACTGGATTTTACTTATGGTCGCAAATGGCATATCGCCACCTCAAACACGCTCAGTGATGAGGATTGGAATCAGAGAGCTGTGTGTGAGTAGTAGGTATCTGCCTCTTATGACGGCAGTGTGCCCCGCCCGACAATGACCAGAATGTCATCCACCTGCAGAAATCTCCATGAACCAAATTGTTCATCCCACCACATCTGGATTAAGCAAACAGGACTCCCTCAGCTGGCGTCACTTGGTTTGCTTGGTTTGTAAAAAAAATAAAAAAAATAATAAAAAATTCATTCTCACAAAAATTACTCTTAAAGCCTAAAATATTTATGTATGTGTAAAAAAATGTAAAACACGTTTCTATTATGTTTTTCTAAGCATTGGTTCATGGGAGTCTCCACAGGGTTCCCGCACATCCTGGATAACCTGGAAATGGAAAATGGTAGACCAATTTTCCAGTCATGGAGTTTGAGTTTGACATCTGTGGTTTAGAGGCTGTTATTTCTACAAAAGGAGGATCTACTAAATACTGAGTTCATTTATTTTTGTGGTGCCCAAATGTATGCACCTAGCTAATTTAGTTTAAACAATTACTGCACATTTTCTGTAAATTCTACAAACTTCATTTCACTTCTCAAATACCACTGTGTGTCTCCTTTATGATATATTTATACAGGAACATCATGAAGATTAACAAGGCTGCCCAAACTTTCACACTCCACAGTAAGCCTGGAAGCCTGAAACTTTTTATTTCAGGTTTAACTATTCAGTAATCCAGACAAACTTTAAATAGATATTTTTTTGTTTTTGCTCGAGTAAGTTGGGAGTTGTGCTGTCGTTACTCATTAGCTCATGATAACAATGCTATCCAAAATGCTAACGATAAGTATGTTTATGTGCTAGGATCTATTGTAAATAACTTGTTATGCCTTTTAAAATCCAAATTTCTGGTACATTTGTTTATTTTAATAAGGTCTAAAAGCAAAGCTGCAAACATTAGCTCTCTAAAATTTGTGGTGCAGTTAAGTTAGGACACACGAGAACAGTATTCAACAGTTAACCTGCCATTTTTATGGCTGTTTCTAAGTCACTTTGTTCAGTATGCCATAAAGATATTTTGTAAACCCTTGCCAGTTAGAAAGTGATCGCCTGTAAACTCTAGCGTTGTCCATTTCAGTTTCTTGTGTTTTAAACTGGAGATTACCTATCCACTTCTGCCATCTTCTTACAGTCAGTTTTGTTTTATTAAGTCCTTTGTGGTGCACTACATTCAGAACACAAAAACCTTTTTCTTTGTCTCGATAAGCGTGACTGTAACAACTGTAGAACGCACAGAATTTGGACATTTTGATGCCCAGTCAACAGAGTAAATAGGGTTCTGAGCAGCGCTGATTACTTCCTGCCCCCCCCCCCCCCCCCCCCAGCTGCATTTGGTGATGTGGATGCAACATCATGTGAAATCAAGCAATACCTATGATAACGATAACAAGCCTCTCATCTTTTTAAGTGGGAGAACTTGAACAATTAAATGTTGACTAAATTTGTTTTTGCTCCACTGTACATGGTTAATGATCCAAAGAGATTTTTCTGTCCCTGTTCTGACCAGTGAGCTTCCCTGCCTCCTTTTTGCCAATGTTACGTTTGTGTTGTTTTGTTGTATAACAGTAAGTGGTCTGAACCTCTCCAGAGCATGAGCTGGGATGGTACTAGGGTTGTCACAGTGTGAAAATTTAACCTCACTGTTATTGTGACCAAAATTATCACGGTTTTCAGTATTATCGCGGTGTTTTTTTAAACGTGTTACATTTTCAGACAACTAAATAAATCCTGTATATCAGGAAAATATTGTCCTCGGTTTATGTCTAAATTTAGCCTAAAATGTGTTATTTTGTAATTATGTTGTTTGTTTACATTTTTCCCTTTAGTCTTTAAAATACCAATATTTGCCCATAACTTCTTCTTTTTTGTCTGTCTGATGTCATCATTTTAAAAATATTAGATCAGATGATACTCAGTACTCAAGTAGCCTTCTAATCAGATACTTTTTTACCCTTACTTGAGTACTAAACCCTATATCAGGAAAATATTGTCCTCGGTTTGTGTCCTTCCAGTGAGCTTTGCAGATTTGGGAAAATGTCATCAGGCAGTAATCGTTGTTAAATTCACAATTATTCTCGGAGAGAGACCAACTCTTATCTGCCCCTGGGAGCCCCGTAATGCATAGCGTCATTTCAACATGGGGGTGTCCACGACACGGTTTATATGCAGGCAGCGGCGCTGCGGCTGCTTTATATAGCGACTCGTTCCATTCTCTCTCAACCCAAATCCTCGGATCACACATTTTAGCTAAAACGCTAACGTTAGCTTGCCTTGCGTGGACTGTAGAGTTGTGGGTGATGGTCACGCAGATGTGTCATGAGATTTGAAGCGTTGCTGCCTTTCACAGACACTTTTTTTGCATGTGCTGCAAACAGGATAGCCGTCTTCTATCAACTGTCCCTCGGCATTCTTCAAATATCCAAAAAATGCCCGTACTTCCCACTTTGTCTTCTTTGAGGGATAATAAATGCCCTCCTGAGCGCTGCCGTCTCCTCCTTTGGCCATTATTTCAGCTTTAGCTTCAAGAAAGTTTTGGTTGTAAACAACAAAGTGCGCATGTGCCGCCGGCAACTTCAGCAGATGATACGGTGGCTGGTAAGGGTCACCGCGCCCAGCGCCGGCGCTCCGCACACGCACACCACGCATAGCGCATAGGGCACCACGCCGGGGGAGGGCCACCAAACGCAAACTTATGAAAAGATAAAATATATATGATAAAGACAGATTTCAATTAGAAGATGTGCAAAGCAAGTTAACAGCATGTTTACAGAGAGAA
The DNA here is from genome assembly GCF_043380555.1 of Nothobranchius furzeri. Taxonomy (NCBI): domain Eukaryota; kingdom Metazoa; phylum Chordata; class Actinopteri; order Cyprinodontiformes; family Nothobranchiidae; genus Nothobranchius; species Nothobranchius furzeri. The sequence goes on from NC_091749.1 coordinate 23,318,982, forward strand.
AACAATACAAAAAGTAGAGATGGACCGTGTCCACTTTTCACTCTGTCCGGGGTGTCCGGACTGGGGGTTCTTGTTTTGATGAAAATGTCCGGCTTTTCATCCAGGAGCAGGGATCGAATTATGGGGGAGCTGGATATCCCACATCCAGGGGAGCCGGAAAAAAGTTTTCTACCTATATTACATCATTTATGGACTCTTCTGAGCAGAGAGCGGCACAGCGCGTTGTTGCGCAGCGCTCCAGGCTGCTGCGTCCAGCGCACGGTCCATTCTCAAAGTGGCGCAACCAAAAAACTATAATTAACACACGATCGTTCATGTCCGCACATGTTCTCTACTTTCTGTCTTATTTGTGCCTGAAGCGCTCTGCTACTGCGGAGCTCATCACCTGTGCTGCGGTGATTTCACCTCACTGACGCAGCATCGAAATGCCTCTCCGCTTTGCGGTCAGGAGATCCCTTTGATCTGCTCAGAAGTAACTGATGAGGTGAAAAAGTAAGAATCCAGGCAGCAGTTTTTCTGGAGAGTTTAGAGGAGATGCAGGAAGATGAGAGACAGACAGGACAGGAAAATAGTTAAATAAAAACAAAACAAAGTGTTGAAAAGTAAAATGTAGGTAGATTTATCTCCACTACAGATTTTTACCTGTATAAAACAATAAGTTATACACATGTAATATTTATACATCTGATACAGCTCAGACCACCTTCAAAACTCAGTCACACACCCAGGGCCGTTTCAAGACATTTTGGGGGCCAAGGCAAAATGACCCCCCCTCCCCAGAAGCCTCTGTGTAATTCATACCCTCTCCAGGAGTATTAGCTATACAGTGTTTATAAAAGCCCCTCAGACATTACTGACATGTTCTAATATTATCAGATGAAAAACTAAATTATCAGACATGCTGTCTCATCTGCTGCTTTTCTAAACTTGCAAAAAGAAACAAAACCATTTGAAAGCCACTATTTGTGGATTCTCTGAAAGTTTCCATGGAGTGTGTGACAACTTATTTTTTCATTGATCCTATCGTTTAATCTCACAGCTGAAACAAGCATCCTTAATAATCTGTGCACAGGAAGCTTACCGATGCTGTAGTAAAACAAAAGGTATAATAATTTATTATTAATAAAACCTTGTTGCAGCATTAAAGCAGAAAAATGAGATTTTGCAATAAATATGCTAAATATTTACATATGAATTGTTTTCGAGCCCTTTTATTGGTAGAATCGGATATTAATTTACTTCTTACAAAAAAATGGGTCCCAACGTGGTTTGTGTGGCGTTGCCATAGTGTGACGTCATAGGCACAGATTTCCTGTCCTCTTGTTTGGAAATGAAAATATGGTCACCCTATATTCAACAAGCTGTCCACCTGGGCTTTTGCGCTGAGACGCTTTGCTGCCTATGACTTTGAACGTCAGTTGAGAGTCAGTCTCATGCAGACTGACCAATGAAGAGAGAGCCTCAAGTTAAGACTCTCTCCTCATTGGTCAGTCCACACGAGGTGGGTCAAAGGTTACCCTGAGAGGGTTACGTGACATCAGGTATTCAAGTATTGAGTATATTTACTGCATATTACAGTAAAATATTCTGTATGTGACCATATTTTGGTGATCCTTGGGTCGTGATGATGGGGCCCTTGAATATTGTTGCCCAGGGTCCAACAAAGTGTTAATCTGGCCCTGCCTACCGGGCGTTCATTATTAGCTGAGTGAGAGAGGCTGAGCGGGAGAGAAACTCAGAGAAGCTTTAGAGCTTTTTTACTTCTGGAGAAAAAACGTAGCAAGTCATCATCTTCCTAAATGCAGTTATTCTCTTCTGAATCAGCACTTCTTTAAAGAAGAAATAGTTAAATGCAACAAAGGGAAAAATCCTTTTATTCAGCCTGTTCATGCGACTTGGATCAACAAATAAGTCTGAACAGTGTTAAAGGTTGTTCATCAAAAAATAAACCTTGAAGAGTTTGAAGATTTTTTTGTTTTAATAAGTTCATCTTAAAACATCTTTCTCAAGTAAAATAAAGTTTCCTCTGTGAGGTCCAATAGACCCATCTGTGCTGTTTTGAAACAGAAATAAACAAATGAATCATATTTGTCCACCCAAATACTTAAATATCACAAAAACAGGAAGGACAAAAACACTGTCAAGGTAAAGTAAGAAATTTTATTTTTAAATAAGCGGCTGTTTGTGATTAATCATGAGTTAACTATGGACATGATTTATATCATTATTAAATAGCCTATGTGGCCTATAGGCTATGTAACTGAAATTTAATATGAAAAATTTGACAAACCTATTTTCAAATTAGATATTTGCTCAATGTTGATATATATTTCATAAACATTTACGGGCCAAGAGGAACATCAGCTGCTGATGGTATAATTTGAAGAAAAAAGTCCATTATGCTAACCTCCTCCCTTCATATTGAGAATTTTCTAGTTGTGTATATTGTGCCTCTCTAGTTCTCAATAAAGGTTAAATAGTTTTGAATTTAGTCATGTCACATGCCAGTGATTGTGTTGTTTTTTCTGTGTGTGTGTGTGTGGGGGGGGGGGGGGGGGGCACCACGTAGACTTTGTGCTTAGGGCACCAAAATAGCTAGCAACGGCCCTGACCGCGCCTACACCGCAGCCACGGTAATCCACCGAGATAATATATGTTTTTAAAAAAACAAGACCGTTATTATTATTGTCAACTTTTTTACCGCTACACCGGTTACTGTGACAACCCTAGATGGTGCTAGTATTGGGATCTACTACATATGGTCCCAGAGTAAAGCAGTGTGTTTTCTGTCTGCTGTGGGCTCTGCAGGAAGCTGAAGAAGCTGCTCCGTAAGAGGAAATCAGAGGTGACTTCCCTGCAAGAGGAGGAAGTTAAGATTTTGAAGCGCTATGAGAAGGATCACTTCCTGGGCCCTTTTGCCGGCATCAACCCTGAGTACATGGAGATGAGTGAGTGGCTCTCAGTCTTTATTGTCTTCATCTGACCCAAGACTCTGTGTTCTACAGCCTGATCTCACATCTGCTTCAATCTTTCTACTTCTGCTAAAACACACACATAAATGTTTTCTTTCACTCTCCATTCCTCATCAGAACTTTTTGCACAAGTTCCAACTGGGAGGACTTATTCTAGCTGAACGTTTTTAGGGTTCTGATGGCTGTTCAGACATCTGGTTCTGAGCCTTTATATCGCGCTTGTTCCATCCATCCATCCATTTTTGTTAAGCGGCCAAATAAAAAGGATGGATGGATAACTCAAAAAGCTGGTTTCAGAAGAATGTAATAATCTTGGTAAAGAGAGAGCTCTTAGATCCTTAGAAAGCCTCTCAGATGCAGGAATAAATGTTACTGAGTTTAATATTATGAAGCATGTTTTTAGGTTAAAAAGGAACTTTAATTCAGGATCCTCGTGATCATAACAAAAGCCTTCTCCATGAGAGGCCTGTGGATGGGACATAGAGGTTGTTCCTCTGGCACTACTGAGGTCTCCATATTCCACAACTTCTCTCTTTCCTCTGTCGGCTCTGAGCATTTCTCCTACTTCTCATGGTCCTTCTACCTGATATTCCTGCCACTTGGGATCTCTAGATCAGGGATTCCCAAAGTGTGGTGCGCGCACCCCTGGGGGTGCGCAAGCTGCCGCTAGGGGGTACGCAAGGTGAAAAGTGTAATGGCTGCGGAGCTCAGAGAAGTCTGTCATATGTCACCATTAGCGAAGAAACTCATTTGTGGGTGGGCCAAAGAAAAAGTAAGTGGGCACAATAAATGTAATTGAAAACAAGTATATTTTTGCGCGCGTGTCCTCCGCATGTGCCCTAGCTTCATAATAACAATGCGTCGAGCTTCAGCACTCTGGCCTGCGCACGCTGATATGTTCCGTATTTGATCATTTTTAACGGTGTTGGAGGAATCTGAAGGTGGCGAGTCATTCTGGCAGATTGTAATTAACACCTGTCTCATGCAGGTGTTCTGACATTGTAAACCTCACACACAGAACATTGTGGATGTAACTAAATAACAAGAAATGATTCCCATTCAGGCTATTAACAGCGCGCTGAAGATCTGAAGTTCAGAGTGCGTCTGTCAGAGGTCAGACGTGTTCCAGCGGAACCACGGCTCACGGGTGCACAAGTGAGCACATCTGGGCTGGGCATAAGTAATTTTACAACATTGGTTTAAATAGCGCGAGACGCGGTGACTTGAGCGGCTGTGCCGCGCGCGCACACACACACAGATTCAATAAGCGCACACGCTGCTTTAACTCCGGCGCGCCGTCAGACTGAAGGCAGACATGAACGCTGCCTCCACCGTGATAAAAACTTTTAAGAGGTTATTTTTCATTCAAGGTCAAATTAAGATATTAGCTTCTGGGATGAGTCGGGTCCGCTACAGCCAGTGACTCCTCATGAACCTGACCACAAGTCCTGTTACTGCAGCATTTGTTATTCCGGTCCGCATGACAGCGGATCGCAGATTCAGCCACACCATAAAACAGCAATAAGTCGGTCTGAGGTAAAAGTGAACATCATGGCTATATCTTGTCCCCTATTGACATTTGATTACGCACAAGTAGGTGATCAGCTCAGGTTTACGCAGAGCAGAAGGAAGGAGAGCGCTCTGGCCGCACAGGTTAAACGTTCCTACTTTAAGAAAACCGTTAAATTGCATTGTTTATGTGCTACCTGGGCACTCTAAATATTTATTCAAAATGAAATCAAAGGAAATTGTAATGGTATCGAATGTTTATTAATTACTATTTAAAAAATGAAAGTGATGGGGAATTTTTTTAACCCTGTCTGTTTAGCTTGACATCTGATATATATATATATATATATATATATATATATATATATATATATAGCCATGCCCCGATGTGGAGGGTGGGGGGGTGGGGGGGGGGGGGTGCGTCGACATGGTCGGGACATAGAAGGGGGTGCGTGGCTAAATAAGTTTGGGAATCACTGCTCTAGATCAATCACCTCTGACGTGTTCCACAGTTAATCGGCCACCATGATGGCTAGATATCACCTCTTTGGATCTGAAGGTCCCACAGGCTCTGTGAATTTCCAGCAGCCTGGTGGAACCTCTGATCCACACTGGGCACAGGTGTTCCTGTAGATTTACCTGCTGACATTCTGTTAAAAAGAGCACAGGTGAATGAGGCCGGCTAAGCAGAAGATAAAAATGTCTTTTGTGTAAATAGACGATAGTTAGTCATTAGTAGGCCTGGGCGGTCTCGGAGTGTGATACCCGAAGAGAGCCCAGGTTCGTACAGATGCGTTAGAGGTGGCTGAGGATGAATCTCAGCTGTGGTTGATAGCAGACCGAAACACACAACTAACAAAAAGTATTTTATCAGACCTGATAATGGAAACCAGGAACGTTCTAGGTTGTAGACTGGCGTGGCCTTGCAAGGGTTCGGCACAGGTGGGCGCTCTGGAGGGCCCTCGGTCGACGCGCTGGTGCAGTCAGAGAGATCAGGGTCAACCAGTGGTGGTACAGGGCACCGTTCAACCTCGCCTTTGGTAGGTGAGTCACCAACCTCAGGGCTAGAGGTCACCAGCGCCTGCTGTAGTGCAGTAGTGTCAGTGACATCATCAGTCTGTCCTTCGGCAGGTGGAGTCCACACTGCAAGGTACTGGGCTTCAGCCGTAGTATCAGCGCCACCATGAGTCCCCCCTTAGGCAGGTGGTGTCCCCACCGCAGGGTGCAGAGTCTCAGGTGGTGTGTCACTGCAACCTCCAACTCCGACTGGTGTAGGTGGTTTCCCCACCACAGTGTGGAGTGGCCCTGATGCAGAGATGATGCAGACTCTCCAGATGTCACTGACCTTACTGGTACTGGATTGAACGACCAGGCTGGCGGCGCCATAGAGTTAACACCACCTGAAAAGGTAATGAGGTATTCAAGGGACGCCAAGGGCGTTGGTTGACTCAACCGAGTTTGGAGTGTCAAATCACGGAGTGAAATTACAGCTTTTATGCATTGGAGCAAGTCCCGTCCCAACACGAAAGGTTCAACGTTAGTTACAAACACTGGATGGCTCATGAACATGTCTCCCACTGTGAAGTTGATGGACACCATGTTTGACAAGGGCATTTGGCCTGAAGAGTACGGATGGATGTCCACAGCACAGGGCGTGAGTCCTAAATCCCTGTGCAGCTGCAGCCATGCGGACCTGCTCCCAGAGAGAGCTGGACATGATGGTGAAATCTGAACCGGAGTCCAAGGCACCCTCACAGTCCAGCGCCCCCTCCAGGGTCACCAGAATGTGAGGTTTATCCATAGGACCATTACGGATGATACTGCAGAGAACCCTAAGTGGAAGTCTGATCGGTGAGCTAGGTTGGCCAGGTCCGGTGGCAGGTTCTGTGGATGCTAGAGGACTAGCGCTGACGGAAGCGACCACAGCAGGTTTCGCCGAGACCTCAGGTGTCGGTGAATGCAGGACCTGCTTCCACAACCGAGCCACAGGCAGGTTGAGGAGGTTCTACCACAGAGATGCACAGAACCGACTCACGTGCCGTCGAATCTTTCAACAGGTCAAGAAGTGCGGCTCCCAGGCGTGAATTTTTCCAGGAGATCAGCTCTCAGAATCAGTTCTCGCCCTTGGGGCAGGACTGTAGTCCTTGTGAGCACTACCCGGTGAATTTTGGCCAGAAGGAGTGCATCTCTCGCCTGGGCGAGGCGACTGTCTCCTGAAGGAGCCTGGCAAACCCCATTTTTCTTTAAAAGAAACACGATGTTTATCACGGCCAAGTCGTGGTGACTTAGGGTCCCCTCCACGAGCCGGTGGAGGGGTCTGAGGTCTGTTTGGATTTTGAGGCTTGTTATTTGGACAGCCTTTTGGCTTGGAGTTGTTATTAGATTTCTGGGCCTGTTGTTTAGACCCATTATTTCAGTTTTTATTTTCATGAGTCCCTGATGCAGTCCCCTCGAGTCGCAACAAGGAGGGTTTCGTCTTCACCGCCAGAACTGATGGACTGTGCGATCTCTTACTGGATTTGCCAAACCGTGTAAAGGCACAACTCGCCATTCTTCTGAGCTCATCCATGGGTATGGTTCTAAGGTCTACCGTACCCATGTATGGGCTATACTGGGCATGTAGATTCTCAAGGAAGATTCCCTTGAAACCTTTTTCCTCTTCCATCCTGTCCTTACATTCCGTACCAAAGTACGCGTCGAAGAGGTGTACGACCCTGTTTTACTGACAAAGCTAACTGTATACCAGCCTCCTTTGCACCATAAGTGTACTCTTTCCGAATCGCAGCTTCCAGCTTGTCGTAAACATTTGCGATCAAATTACGCTTGCGGTCAATAAGCGAACCCACGGCATTGGAGGTCAACCTTATCACAAAGTTCTTGTCCTCCAAGGTCATTCCCGTACATCGCTGAAAGTGATATCGGAGGTCAACAAAACTGTGTCAACCAGGTATGAGTTACCTGGTTGAGGGTTGAATTTCTTGCTCCGAGACATCCTGTAGATGTCAGATATGGGCACAGGTGCGTTCGGTTGGACTGGCTGGAAAGCTGGCACACCCATCGCAGCAGCACCAGCAGGTGCAGCAGGAGGGTATTGTTGCTGTGCAACCAGAAGTTGTGTAAGAGCTGCAGGCAAATATGTATGGGCTGGAGGGGGAATTGATGAGCTGGAGGTGAATAAAAGTGGCCTGGCTGAGGAGCCAGGTAGCCTGGAAGTGGCGCAAACTGGCCTGGCTGAGAAGCCAGAGGTAACTGAGGTGCTGGTCTCACCCCAGCTGCAGCATGTGCAGCCCCACTAGCAGCAATAGCAGCCGGTGAAGTAGCAACTGTAGCAACGGCCAGAGGTGGAGGAGGTGATGGAGGAAGAGGAGGAGGAGGAGGAGGATGGAGTAAAGGGGTCCCCCTTTCTCCTGTGAGTGCAGAAATCTATGATTTTAAATCCTCAATTTCATCTTCTCAGTTACGTACCCGAGATGTAGAGGCAATGACCAACCTTTAAAGCATATTTCTCATCCTCCAAGATGGTAATTTTACTCTGCAACTGATTCTTGTTATGTATCAAATTGGCAATTTCTGTCTGAGCTTCACTCAGCTGTTTCCGGGCTTCCATCAGTTCCTCGGCAGAGTCAGAACCACAGGCTCCTCCTCTTTGCTGTTGGTCAGAAAGTGTACGCATTCTGTCTTGTGTCTCCATGTGGGCATTAACCTCTTTGTCCCAGAGATGAGATAGTAATACAGCAAACTCCACCAGGTTGTCTGTGCGAGCAGCTGGCTTAACGTGCTTACCTTCTCTGGGCAGCTCTTTAATATGAGTTAGTAACATATTCATCAGCTCCGTAGCTGAACAGTTCTGCAGACCTTCATCATAACCATGAACAGTCAGACTGTAGCGTCAATAACTTGTCTACCCACTGAGGGAAGGCTCAATTGTTCCCCTTCTGACACGGATTTCAGCCTAATTTCTGATTGTTCCCATTCAGAAATCAGGATTTCAGCCTCATTTCTGATTGTTCCCAATCAGAAATGAGGCTTTTCACCAAAGGGAATGTGATGAACAGAAATGCTTACTAGATGGCGGCAGTGCATCGATGGTGGGTATGGGCGGGGTTGCTGATGTCACCCGTGTGTTCGCTCACCTCCACTCTAAAATGGCGGTGAGTCTGGATGACGTCACCGGAAAGTTTTTAACACCAAAGTGCAAAAAAAAAAAAAAAACCACAGCTTAAAACTACTCGACTGACGTCGGAGTTTTTCCCGTAGGTGTAGCGGATTTTAAGACACAGGTACGCTGCGTCAGACGGCTTAACAGGTTGTCGGAACGCGTATACCGATTGTCTAAACCGAGTCTAGCAGCTGGCTGCGTGCTAAGCTATCGGGGCTTGTCGCTAAACAGGCTTGCGGTCTAATTCTGTTAGACTCGACCAGTCCGAGTAACTCAAAACATTCGTAAGCCTTCGTGTTAATATTTCGGACTAGTAGCATATGCAATTCGTGTTGCAGCGACGCTTTTCCGTTTTAAAAGCTTATAAGACTATTAGCAGCTGGTGCTAGTCAGCTCAACGGGGTGATTTACCGGTGATCAAACAGCAATCGGAGTAAGCGAACGTCTGGTGGAGAAATTCTTTTATCTCCGTTACACAAAAATTGTACACAGTGCCACGAAACATTCAGAAAAGACATAAAAATACAGTATTCACCTTGAAGAAGCAGGAAATATCCTTCCAGTTATCACCGTCTATGAAACTCAAAATGGCTGCGAAATGGCATCAGCCTTAGATGATTTGAGATGAAACAGTAGGAGGATGACTGGTGTCACACCCCCTTTTCTTTAAATGGAGATGCTGCTCTCTAGTGGTGGATTACAAGATCGTCCCGTTTTTAACCAGAAACATCAAGTTTATAATTTTAAAGTGTTTTTACTGTTTAAATATGTCTCAGACTTAGCACAAAGTGTCAAGAATGTACAAATATCTGGCAATGGCTCACCATTATGTAAAGGAGTTAATTTACATCAAATTAATGGACCATAAGACATGATATTCCATACTAAATATGAAATCAACCCTGTGGACCTTTGGGTTATTTTAACCAGAAGACTGGAACTTTTTATTGCAGGGATTATGTAACACTTGTATTAACTGAGAGACAAGAGAAGAGAGAGTCACCTTTAAAACGTTTAAGAAGATTTATTTCTAAACAATTTTAAAGAATTTTAAACAAGACTAACTCTAACTCTAAGTGATGAATGGATCTGCTGTGAATGAGACGTGAGATGAATGGTGTATGTGTGAGTGATGTTGTAATCAGAACTCTCGTATCCGGAGAAGCAAGTCTGAATGATGTTGTGATGTTTTGCTTTTAGCTATGATCTGAGTTATGATCGGAGTTTCATAAACACATTTGATGCCATATTTGTCGCTCTACACGTACCCTTCAGATGAGACCTCCGTACAGATCCAGACTGCCAGGTCCTCAAACCTCCCCTTGTGTTACCATGGTAACAGATAACACATTTAAAATTGAATGCAAGATTCCTGAGACCAAGCTGGTTGATTTGATGTGTCATATTTGTGGGTGCTCAATCCTGCTTGGACAGAAAATGGTTGAACATTCTCAACCAATCAGAGAGCAGCACTGTTTCCCTGCCTTTTCCCCCGGCTGTAGGAGGCCTGCAGCTCTGTCTTTTAGCCTCCTAGAAGTACTCCTGTTAATGAGAGAAGCCTTTAAATCTGTCCTTCAGAAGTGAAATTGGACCTCAAATTCAATTCAATTCAAAAATACTTTATTAATCCCAGAGGGAAATTGATTGCTGTAGTAGCTCATAATAATAATAGCTGTCAAACTTCTTATCACCATTCAAAAAGTACTGTACCGATTTGAAATATTCTAAAAGCGTGAGCGGCAGAAGGCTTTGAGGGTCATCTGTGTGAATTTTTATGTGCCTAGCATGAATTGTCTAGAAGCTATGACAAGAACATTTTAGCTATCTGAAGCCGATCGGAGGAGAAAATCTCTGTTCCTTTAACATGGGTTTCAATGAGACAGAATCAGGGTCTCTCCTCCTTCTGAGGCTGGTAGAGAAAGAACCGTAACACTTAAGGACAAAATGAAACCCATTCTGAAAAGCTGACAAAAATTCCTACTTTTTTAGATATAATTTGTTTTGGTAGTTCAAACAGTCTGGGTGTTGGAAAGAGTTGTTTCCAGAAAATGTAAAGGTCAAACGTTAGAGTGCGGAATTTTCAGTTTAGATTGGTGAGAGACATTTTTTAAAAATTTACATATTCTCAAACAAATGAACCGTACGACCACAATGTTTGGAGTACATTCGTGACTTACAGCTCAAAACGAAGGTATATCTGTTAGCTGCAAGCCAGTGTGCATCTCATTTCAATCGGAATTACGGTTTTCTCAGGACAATGCCAGAAATGGAGCAAAGGAGGGTCATTGCTCCTATCTCTGCCCATTATAATTTTTGTGATTTTTTTCTGAAAATATCAAGCCGTACCTCAAATTCTACCTGTGATTTTAGAAAAACTGTCATTGATATCAAAAAGATTTTTAACCAGTAATAGCTGAAAGTCTTGAGTTTGTTGAAACTTGAATGAAGTCTCTAGGTTAAAGTTAACCTATACGAGTAAGAGTGCAAAAAGTGATAGGATTTAGCTGGAAATTGAGCTATCCTATTCATTTCAGTGGGACCAAAAATTGCAGAAAAAGCTGAATATCTCAAAAAGTACAGGTGCTGGCCAGTAAATTAGAATATCATCAAAAGGTTGAAAATATTTCAGTAATTCCATTCAAAACGTGAAACTTGTACATTATATTCATGCAATGCACACAGACCAATGTATTTCCAATGTTCATTACATTTAAATTTGATATTCATAAGTGACAACTAATGAAAACTCCAAATTTGGTATCTCAAAAAATTAGAATATTCTGAAAAGGCTGAATATAGAAGACACCTGCTGCCACTCTAATCAGCTGATTTACTCAAAACACCTGCAAAGGCCTTTAAAAGGTCCCTCAGTCTTGTTTTGAAGGCACCACAATCATGGGGAAGACTTCTGACTTAACAGCTGTCCAAAAGACAATCATTGACACCTTGCACAAGGAGGGCAATACACAAAAGGTGATTGCTAAAGAAGCTGGCTGTTCGCAGAGCTCTGTGTCCAAGCACATTAACAGACAGGCGAAGGGACGGAAAAAATGTGGTAGAAAAAAGTGTACAAGCTCTAGGGATAACCGCACCCTGCAGAGAATTGTGACGACAAACCCATTCAAAAATGTGGGGGAGATCCACAAAGAGTGGACTGCAGCTGGAGTCAGCGCTTCAAGAACCACCACGAGGAGACTCATGAAAGACATGGGATTCAGGTGTCGCATTCCGTGTGTCAAGCCACTCTTGAACAAGAAACAGCGCAAGAAGCGTCTCGCCTGGGCCAAGGACAAAAAGGACTGGACTGATGCTGAGTGGTCCAAAGTTATGTTTTCTGATGAAAGCAAGTTCTGCATTTCCTTTGGAAATCAAGGACCCAGAGTCTGGAGGAAGAGCGGAGAAGCACAGAATCCACGTTGCATGAGGTCCAGTGTAAAGTTTCCACCGTCAGTGATGGTGTGGGGTGCCATGTCATCTGCCGGTGTTGGCCCACTCTGTTTCCTGAGGTCCAGGGTCAATGCAGCCGTCTACCAGGAAGTTTTAGAGCACTTCATGCTTCCTGCTGCTGACCAACTTTATGGGGATGCAGACTTCACCTTTCAACAGGACTTGGCACCTGCACACAGTGCCAAAACCACCAGCACCTGGTTCAAGGACCATGGTATCCCTGTCCTTGATTGGCCAGCAAACTCGCCTGACCTTAACCCCATAGAAAATCTATGGGGTATTGTGAAGCGGAGGATGCAATACGCTAGACCCAACAATGCAGAGGAGCTGAAGACGACTATCAGAGCAACCTGGGCTCTCATAACACCTGAGCAGTGCCACAGACTGATCGAGTCCATGCCACGCCGCATTACTGCAGTTATTGAGGCAAAAGGAGCCCCGACTAAGTATTGAGTGCTATACATGCACATTCTTTTCATGTTCATTCTTTTCAGTTGGCCAACATTAGAGAAACAAACATTTTTTCATTGGCCTTTAGAATATTCTAATTTTCTGAGATACCAGATTTGATGTTTTCATTGGTTGTCACCTATAAATATCAAAATTAAACGTAATAAACATCGGAAATACATTGGTCTGTGTGCATTGCATGAATATAATGTACAAGTTTCACGTTTTGAATGGAATTACTGAAATATTTTCAACCTTTTGATGATATTCTAATTTACTGGCCAGCACCTGTATATAATATTTTAATACCAAAAGTCACTGTCGGCATAAGCTGAACGTTTTGATACCTATTGTGTAAATAGTTGAAGAATTCAAGAAAGTAGTTTAATGCCAAAAAACGTATGGATGCAGATAAAATTATACTAACTACTAACTAACTAAAAAGAGAAACAGGATAAAGAGAAACAAGATCACTATAGTTCGAATGCTTTACAGCATTCAAACAATAATAATAAAGAGAAACAGGATTACTATTGTTTGAATGCTTTACAGCATTCAAACAATAAAACACTAAAATCAAATAGAAATCCAAAACTTTATGCGGTGTCGAAAGCCAAGCTAAAAAGGTGGGTCTTTAAAGATGATTTAAAAGTTTCCAGTGTGGAGGCCTTTCTGATATGTGCCAGCAAAGAGTTTCATAGTCAGGGTGCAGCAACAGCGAAGGCTCTCTGACCCCTTCTTTCCACCGGAGCCATCAGCAGCACGTTACTGCAGCAGCACGTCTTGCTCGCGTAAGCTGCTGCTTGGCCCTTCCCACGAGATGCGAAGCAGCAGGGGAGCAGCTGTCACCGACCGAGCACGAAGTCACACGAGTGACTTCGTCAGTAAACACAACAACAAGCAGGAGAAAACTACAACATGGTTTGTGTTTTATGTTCTGTCCGTTTTATAATCGCCAATACGGACCTGAAAAACAAAGGAGACCGCTAGCTAGGTGATAACTTCTCACAGGGCCGCACAGTTAGTAACTTTCTTTTAAAGTAAAGCAACCGGAAGGCAGTACGTTTTTTTATTCTGAAAATCTCGGGAGCTTCGCTCCATTTCCGCGTCCGATTTCCTGTCTTTCCTTCCCCAAAAATGTTGAACTTGACCCGTTTCAGAGGCATCGCGTGTAGAAAATAGAACCGGCGCGTAAGGGCCGCGACATTCTGCTCCTGAGACGCGGCCGACTCGCACTGCTGACGGCTGCCGACGGCTCCGGTGGAAAAGGTTTTGTTGACCACAGCGGTTCCTATCAGCAGCTATGACGTGCTGTTGCAGTAACGTGCTGCTGACGGCTCCGGTGGAAAAGGTTTTGTTGACCACAGCGGTTCCTATAAGCAGCTATGACGTGCTGCTGCAGTAACGTGCTGCTGACAGCTCCGGTGGAAAAGGTTTTGTTGACCACAGCGGTTCCTATCAGCAGCTATGACGTGCTGTTGCAGTAACGTGCTGCTGACGGCTCCGGTGGAAAAGGTTTTGTTGACCACAGCGGTTCCTATCAGCAGCTATGACGTGCTGCTGCAGTAACGTGCTGCTGACGGCTCCGGTGGAAAAGGTTTTGTTGACCACAGCGGTTCCTATCAGCAGCTATGACGTGCTCAGCGCCGGCGCTCCGCACACGCACACCACGCACAGCGCGTAGGGCACCACGCCGGGGAAGGGGCACCAAACGCAAGCTTATGAAATATAATATATATATATATGATAAAGACAGATTTCAATTAGAAGATGTGCCAAAGCAAGTTAACAGCATGTTTACAGAGAGAAAACAATACAAAAAGGAAAGGAGATGGACCGTGTCCACTTTTCACTCTCTGTCCGGACGTCCGGACTGGGGGTTCTTATATTGATGAAAATGTCCGGCGTTTCATCCAGGAGCAGGGATGGGGGAGCTGGATATCCTACACATCCAGGGGACCCGGAAGAAAGTTTTCTACCTATATTACATCATTTATGGACTCTTTTGAGCAGAGAACACAGAGAGCGTCACAGCGCTGCGTTGTTGCGCAGCGATTCAGGCTGCTGCTTCCAGCGCACGGTCCATTCTCAAAGTGGCGCAGGCAAAAAACTATAATTAACCCACAATCATTCATGTCCGCTCATGTTCTCGACTTTCTGTCTTATTTGTGCCTGGCGCTCTGCTACTGCAGAGCTCATCACCTGTGTTGCGGTGATTTCACCTCACTGACGCAGCATCGAAACGCGCTCTCCGCTTTGCGGTCAGGAGATCCCTTTGATCTGCTCAAAAGTAACTGATGAGGTGAAAAAGTAAGAATCCAGGCAGCAGATTTTCTGGAGAGTTTAGAGGAGATGCAGGAAGATGAGAGACAGACAGGACAGGAAATAGTTAAATAAAAACAAGAAAACAAAACAAAGTGTTGAAAAGTAAAATGTAGGTAGATTTATCTCCACTACACATTTTTACCTGTATAAAACAATAAGTTATACACATGCCATATTTATACATTTGATACAATTCAGATCACCTTCAAAACTCAGTCACACACCCAGGGCCGTTTCAAGACATTTTGGGGGCCAAGGCAAAATAACCCCCCCCCCCCCCCCCCCCCCCCCCCACACACACACACACACAAAATATCAATCCTACTTTTTGGAAAATGATAAGCAGTTTGTGCATACAAGAGAATTAAAGAAAATTTAAGGTGAAGCGCTTGCACATACTGTGTTATTGTGTTGTTTTTTCTGTATGTGTGTGTGTGTGTGTGTGTGGGGGGGGGGGGGGCACCACGAAGCCTTTGTGCTTAGGGCACCAAAATAGCTAGCAACAGCCCTGGACGTGCTGCTGCAGTAACGTGCTGCTGACAGCTCCGGTGGAAAAGGTTTTGTTGACCATAGCGGTTCCTATCAGCAGCTATGACGTGCTGCTGCAGTAACGTGCTGCTGACGGCTCCGGTGGAAAAGGTTTTGTTGACCACAGCGGTTCCTATAAGAAGCTATGACGTGCTGCTGCAGTAACGTGCTGCTGACGGCTCCGGTGGAAAGAAGGGGTCAGCTTACGTTGTGTCCTAGGAACGTTCAGGAGCAACTGGTCAGATGACCTGAGCCACCGAGAGGAGGAGTGAATGTGCAATAGCTCAGAGAGGTAGGGCGGGGCAAGACCGTTTAAAGACTTAAAAACAAATAGAAGAAGTTTAAAATGAACCCTAAAATGGACAGGCAGCCAGTGCAGTGAAGATAAAACAGGAGTGACGTGTTCACTCCTCCCGGTACCAGTTAAAAGTCGAGTAGCAGCATTTTGCAACCGTTGAAGTCGAGACAGTGAGGACTGGCTCATACCAAAGTACAAAGAGTTACAGTAATCCAGACGAGTTGTAATAAAAGCATAGATTAGTTTTAAAACCTCTCTAGTTAAAATGTGCTTTACCTTTGCCAACTGTCTCAGATGAAAGAAGCTGGATTTGACAACAGCACTTATCTGACTGTCCAACCTAAAATCACTGTCCATTTTAAAACCAGAGTTGGTCACTGTTGGCTTTCTGTGCAGTGCCAGTCCATAGGAGTGGGCCTGCTGGAGGTACCAGTACCAAAGACAATTATCTCTGTCTTTTTCTCATAAAATTTAAAAAAGTTAAAAGCCATCCAAGATTTTACCTCATCCAAACAAACCGCTAGAGATTTTATACTGCAGCCATTCTTTTGTTTTAGTGGGAGATACATCTGTGTATCGTCTGCATAGCAATGGAAGGCAATTTTGTACTTCCTAAAAATGGACCCTAGACACACCAGATACAAACTAAAAAGTAAAGTGTTGAGCCCTGAGGAACCCCACATGACAATGGAGCAGACTAAGAGTGGAAACTGTTTAAATTGATACAGTAACTTCTCTGTGCCAGATATGATCTGAACCACTCCATGACAGTGCCACAAATCCCGACACATTGCTCCAAGCGTGACATTAAAATATTATGGTCCACTGTGTCGAAAGCAGCGGTCAAGTCTAAGAACTAAAATCACAGAATCTCTGTGGCAAGAAGGATGTCATTAAAAACTCTCAACAGAGCAGATTCCGTGCTGTGAAGATACTTAAAACCCGACTGAAAAATATCCAAAACATTTTTATCATCTAAAAAAGATTTTAACTGGCTGTAAACGACTTTCTCAAGGATTTTAGCTCTCAGATTCTTAAGCTCTTGCTACAAAACAGCTAGCTTACATTCCATCATTTCATTCATTGTTGGTTATTTTGAACAACCATCATTTTATTCATACTTTGTCATGTATAATAATAACAACAATATAACAATAATAATAGAAATATCGAATTAAGTTCATCTTTTAAAAACTATATCCTTGACTCTGTCTGAATTTATATGAAGTGTGTGTTCCCTGAATCGTCCAAAGAACCCAAGGTAATATTAAATCAAATAATCAAAGACCAATCAGATTGATAAATCATATTTAAATAGAATGTCACATGTTATTGGTCATTTAACAAAAATGTAGCAACAATCCACAACGCTACAGCTGCATGAGGATTGTTAAAATGAAATAATTCACCTGAGCCAGACAGGAAGTAAGACGTGGTTCAGCATTAAGGAGATAAAAATTTCATGAAATATTTGTAATTTAATAATCAGTTGTACATTGTCCTTTTGGGGAATCATCAACACACTTGACTTAGAGGGTACACGTGGTCCAAGAAAAGGATTGGGGGTCAAAAAGTTTGGGAACCACTGAGAACTCCTGAGCTAAGCTAGTTCATGTTTAACTGTGACAGAAACACATAAGTAATTATTTAAAACTACTTACTTTTTATCTCCCTCATCTGCTGACTTGACATGGGAAGTAGGTACGACTCCCTCTGTCAGAAGAAGTTTAAAGTAACAGTGAGCAGTTTCCTGCTCCTCCACCCTACTGGTTGAAAGTGGAATAACATCTGTCATAAACATCCTTGCTGTAGCTTTTGCTAACAATGAGATAAGAAGTTTATGTTGCGTGTGAGCTGATTTTAGTAGCTGACCAACATGAACCACACCAACCTAACCGTTCAGCAGAACTGAGGCAAAAGCAGTCTGCCTCAAAGTGGTTCACACACACAGAAAGACTTGCTGATTGTTGTTGGGTTGGGCCATCGAACATGAAGGTAGTGTTAGCTGTAGCTCTGTGTCTTTGTCCATCCATCCTTTGTCTTCTGTTTATTGTCTGTGGGGCGATGCTTCTTACATTCGCCATAACTCACAGCAATCTGGAGATAAAGAATTAACAAAATTATGAAAATCTTCTTTTACCAGTTGAGAAAATGATAATTGATTGCTTGGCCTCCTACAAAACTGGAAACGTAGACATCAGCATTGGTGCTGTCATACCCTCAGACTACACTGATATACAGACACATCTTTTCACCCTCAGCCTATCTTTGGTGTCTCATTTCCAATGCCAATTCCACCTGCAGGTGGATCACTGACTTCCTGACGGACCGAAGGCAGTGCGTGCGGCTGGGGAAGAATGTTTCCACCACTCAGACTATTAGCACAGGATCTCCACAGGGCTGTGTACTTTCTCCTCTGCTCTTCTTCCTGTACACAAACTGCTGCACCTCGAGCCATGACTCCGTTAAACTGATCAAGTTTGCGGACGACACCACCCTCATCGGGCTCATCTCTGACGGTGATGAGTCCGCCTGTAGGAGGGAGGTGGAACGGCTGGTGTACTGGTGCAGCAACAACAACCTGGAGCTCAATGCTCAGAAGACAGTGGAGATGATTGTTGACTTCAGGAAAGTCACAGCCCCATCTCTCCCCCTCGTCCTGACGGACACCCCCGTCACCACTGTGGACTCCTTCTGCTTCCTCGGAACCACCATCACACATGACCTTAGGTGGGAGCCATCCATCAGCTCCCTGATCAAAAAGGCCCAGCAGAGGATGTACTTTCTGCGGCAGTTGAAAAAGGCCAAGCTGCCGGCCCAGATGATGGTGCAGTTTTACACGGCCATCATTGAGTCCATCCTCACCTCCTCCATCGCTTTGTGGTACGCTGGAGCCACAGTGAGGGACAAACATAGACTGCAGCGCATTGTGCACTCTGCTGAGAAGGTGATTGGCTGCAGCCTTCCATCTCTCCAGGACCTGTACGTCTCCAGGACTCGGGGGCATGCAGGTCGGATAGCAGCTGACCCTTCTCACCCGGGTCACAGACTTTTTGAGCCGCTTCCCTCAGGCAGGAGGTTACGGTCCATCCAGACCAGAACCTCCCGGCAAAAGAACAGCTTCTTTCCATCTGCCGTTAGACTTGTGAATAGCTTATGAACACACAACCATGCTCGTCTTCTGTACTCGACACAACGTCACGTTATCGGCCATGTTACCATTACCTGCCATTTTTTATAGCTGAAAGTTTTATTCTGTTTTATTCTATTTTTAATCTTATTATTCATGTTATATGTAGCACATTAGTACCAAAGCAAGTTCCTAGTTTGTGAATTGTTTGTTCACTGACAATGGCAATAAACCTATTCTGATTCTGATTCAACCCAACTCGTCCCAACCTATCAACTTAAATAATTTGCCCTTGCTGCCTCGATTTATCAAGTTATGTCAGGTCAGGTCAGGCAGATGAACAAGATTCAAACAGTCAGATTTGCATAATGTTTACCTTTTAAATTTGACTTTTTTAACCCTCCCACTGTCTTTATGGGTGACCCCGCGAGAAAAGTTGACCATTGAGCAGGATTGATGGTTTATCCCTTGAGGTCCATGTGGCAGAGGTGAGGTGGTGCTCACCCCTGCCGCATGGACCCAAGCGATAAACCATCAACCCTGCTCAATGGTCAACTTTCCTTGCGGGGTCATACCCATTAGAACAGTGGGAGGGTTAATTGAATCAACCAGAAATGAAACTCTGTCATTTTTGACGTTAGTTATTGGATAAACCCTCTGGATAAATGGCAGCTACTTCAGGTCCCTCCGTCAATGGTGCAGTGTCTCTTTTTGAAACATGGGACTGTTTTGTTGATAATCTTCATTTCTTGTGTTGTCCATCTCTACAGTTATCCAGTTTGGCATGGTGACTCTGTTCGTGGCCTCCTTTCCTCTGGCTCCTCTCTTTGCTTTGCTGAATAACATCATCGAAATTCGTCTGGATGCCAAGAAGTTTGTTATGGAGCTACGTAGGCCAATAGCAGCCAAAGCAAAAGACATTGGTATGTTTCCTATATTCCTTACTATATTAGATGTTTTAAAAAGCAGGTGCTTAGATGGGTCATGTGATCTACTGTAGCTCCTCTGTGAAACAGAACAGCAGACACCAACCAGAACTTTTTACTGTTATGATCTGTAGTTGTATTTTTATACACTACAATTAGATCTAAATATTATAATCAGAAGTGGTTGTTTTTATCATCAGGGAGTTTACTTAAACACTCTGTGTTGACTGAGAGACAAGAAAAGAGAGAGTTGGGATCGTTTAAGAATCTTTAATTTCTATAATTATAAATTCTTACAATCTACCAGGACTATCTCAATGATGGATGCATATGGATTTGGATGGTTCGTGTTGGTGTGTGTGTGTGTGTGTGTGTGTGTGTGTTGTTCAGAATCTCTAGGCTGACGTAGCGAATCTGGTTGTTATGACTAGGCTACCATGAGGCTTCAGAAGCTGATGACATGAGCCGCCAATTTGTGCCGTGACTACGTACCTATGGGGTCTCCCGCGGTCAGATCAGGAGTGTCAGGTCCTAGAACCCCCCTTGGTGCTGGGCTGATGAAACAGTGGTGCAGCACGACAAACCAGTCTACGGATAGCTCCGGTAGTAGTAGCAGATCTCGGCGGGTTCAGCTCTTATTGTGAAGGAACCGTCGTCTTGTTGTTCAAACGACAGAAATCTCCAGCTTGACAGTTCTCAGCTTAAAATAGGAAAGTACAGCTGGCCAGCCTGTAACTTTCTTAATGATGACGATGGAAATCCTTAGGACCTCCAATTGAACAGAACTGAGGTTAAAATGGAACTGAGTATAAAATGGCGTTGCCTTGTTTTATATCCCCTAATTGTTTACACATCTTAGTAAACCGGATTGGACAACTTTCATTAAACAACCCAGATTCTGCCCTAAGACAGACGAAAGTTCTGATTGGTTGAAAACAATGTGTCATGCGTTTCCATGGTAATGTAGATCAGTCTGTCTGGTGCAGTCCTGTTTATTCATTAAACACATAACTCATGACATCTTTATTTCACAGATCATTCACCTGATTATTAATGATCAACATATGCTTTGATTAGCTTATCACAAATAAAGTACTTTGATTAATTAATGGAAAGCGTTCTTTTTCTCTTCTTCTGTCTCTTCTCCTGGAATGTAAACATACTGAAACAAGCGTCCGACCTTGGCGATGTTACTGTGTGAAGGGGCAGCTGTTAAGGGCAGACAATTATAATATTCATAACGCTACATTACCTTCCAGTTTTTCTTTACAAATCAAGGTTAAACAAGTACAGTCTCAAATGTTTCATCCTTTTACTACTATAAATTGTAAATTCATCCATCCATCCATCCATCAATCCATCCATCCATCCATCCATTTTCCTCTACTTATCCGAGGTCGGGTTATGGGGGCAGCAACCTAAGCAGGGAGGCACAGACTTCCCTCTCCTCAGCCATTTGCGTCAGCTCCTCCGTGGAAATCCCAAGATGTTCCCTGGCCAGCCGTGAGACATAGTTCTTGCAGCATTTCCTGTCTTCCTTTAGATTGATTGAACAACTTTGTTGATGGAAGTGCTCGTGGAACCGGTACCGGGTCCGTCAGGTTCAAATTGTGTGACCCATAAGAATGGTCATTTGACATCCCCTAGTCTTGATACATTAGCTGCATCTGAAAAATGACTTGCAAAAATGTGTCTACTAGTAGCTTGTCATGTAGCCCAATATAAACCTAAAACACACATTGCAGTCTGTGGGGTAGAGGGTGCTGTAGCCAGCATCATGAACCTCTAAGGTTCATCTAATGGTGCCTAAACATTAGCGTCAGCACGGCCCCAAAAGGTATCGAACGGCACCAGAATTTGGTTTCACACGCAGGTCAGATTTGCGTTTTCGGTGCAGAGGTGACTCTTTTTCTTAGACCTTCTCCCTAGCGGTCAGACTGGGACCGGCTCTTGGAGAGTACAGACGCTTTTTTACTCCTCTCCTCCCTATCTTATCCCAAGGCTCTTTGTCTGTCTTTAGGTGTACGGCGCTTCTGCATTTTTTCTGGAAACTGGAAATTATTAAAAATGGACCTGGTCAGTTGGTCTCTCAACGCGATTGACAAAATTTTTTCAACGAAGAGAACAAGAGAATGGGCTCCCGGATGCCCCTCTGGGACAGATCCAGCTGGGTATATCATGGACTCCTGGAAACAATGGAACCTGATTTGCCTCTCCCAACTGTCTGTAGAGGATTCTGAAGACATCTGGATATTCGTGGTGTTGGTGTCAGGTTTCCTGCTTTTTGGCCTGAGTGGTTACCTGGCTTACCGGAAAATTAATGTGCTGTTGAGGAATATTGGCTCAATCCCAGAGCTCAGGGATGGATTACACCGTGCTGTGAACACACAAACTCATATAACTGTCGAGATGCGTCGTAAGCTTGGAACTTTGGCTGAGATTCAGACACCGGCACAGGAGGTGGATTTGATCAAGGAGAAAGTTGACGGATCAGCATGGATTGGGATAGATTAATTACAACATTACTGGATTTAGAGGGGTTGAGGACCAACGGAACTTTAAGACAGAGAGGAAATTATCTCTGTCTGGCCCCAAAACAAGTTCTTATCTGAATCTGGTGCCCTTGATCCTGTGAGGCTGAAGTGATCTCCCCCCCCCCCCCCCCCCCCCCCCCCCCGAAGACATGTGGAATGCTGCCATCGCCATGGCAACTCTGTCTCCCTATCCCAGCCTGGAAGGGACTGCGACCGGTGAAGGCCGTTGAATCGTTTCCAGGAGTCACTGTGCTTTCTAAACCCAACTACCTCCCTCCCCTGTCCAAACGGAGGTGACGAGTGCTGCTTATCGCGGCTGCATGCACTGACGTGTGGAGAGTCCCAAAACCCTACCTCCCCACCTAGTGGACACTTATGTTGTGTAATGTCTGAAGTCTGTTGCATTTCTGTCTGAGGTGCTTTTTACATAGCAAAGCTGCCCTCCCTGTGGAGGATAACTCTGAAGTGCCTTTTTTTCCCTCCACCTGTCTCAATCCTCATATATAACCCTCTGATCTCTATTAAGGTAGCGCGACTCGGGTTGCGAATGACCACAGTCACCATTTCTTGTCATGTGTCTATGCCTAGGTATGTATGTCTGATCTCAGAGTTGTGTGTATTGAAACTCTAATTTCCCTCTGGGGTTAATAAAGTATCTTTGAATTTGAATTAAATTGAATTTGAGGCGACACTACGGACTGATTGGCCGGCTGAAATTATGCCTACCGCCTTTAATCTGTGAGAAGAATGAGTCAGAGGGGGGTTTCCCGCAGGAAGCTGTTGAGTAAACTTCTGTCTGTTACAAGGAGCTGCCGATCCAGAGCTGCCGTTCAGTGTGGGAACGGGAGAAAAGAATAGCTATGTGTGTGTGTGTGTGTGTGTGTGTGCGTGCGTGCATGTGTGTATGGCACAACATTATGAGAACACTCACAGCAAATTAATAAAATGCAAATGCAAAACACAGCTCGTGTCCGCCTTTTGTTTACCTTATGGAGCGGACTTTCTCGCGAGTATTAAATGCCGCCCACAGGCTTGGGGATTTCCACATTCCTTAGAAGTCCCTTGGATTTATATGTGAACACTACACCGCCCGTACCAGCCCAAACTTACGCCATCCAGCGCGACCAAACCCCGACCGTGCCGGAGCTAATGTGTAAACGCCATAAGTCTCTCTGTAGGCTTCTCCTGTGTGGTAGCTCCACAACCTCTGGTCGCTTTGCTTCTTTTGAACTACAGCTGATTAAAGTCAAGTGTAAGGACCCGTTCTACTGTGCTGTGGTCCATCGTCCATCAGGTCCTTCTGTGTCCTCTTTCGTCCTCTTTGTAGCCACCGAACCCCGCGCGCCTCAGTTTCTGCATCCCCGGCTCCTGCTTGTCATCTGGTTAGTTCTCGTTTTCTTAATGAGAGCACAGCTAGCAATTTTTCTGCTGCTTTTTATCCACCCTGTTCTTCTGATGATGACCCAGATTCAAGACTCAAATTCACACAAGGCCGAAATGAAAAACTGGGACAACGTTGTAAGCCTAACTCAATATTATTGAAAAGTTATGGCAAATGTGCACATTTTCCTTTACAGATATGTTTTGTTGAACCTTTTTTTTATTTGGAAATAACCTTATTTTTGCATAAACACTGAATCTGGAATAAACAAATTACACAGGAGGAAGTCAATTTGAAATAAAACACACATCAGTGGTATTGGTTACGTATGTCTTATTTTAAAAATATTTGTATTCCTTAAAATGTGTATGAATTCAGCGTTTTTGAATTTTAAATCTTTTCAATTTTAAGTATTTCTATTTTGTTTTTGTTGTTCACTCTTTATTAACATTTACTCTCCTTTTTTGCTCCTGTAATGAATGTAATTGCTGCTGTGACCGCACACATTCCCCACTGAGGGACAGCAAAGGGATTTTTTATTCCATTTCTATTCTTTTCTCTCTGTAGCCTTTCCAGTTCCTGTTTTAAAGTCGGATAAATATTTTTTAACAGGCAACAAAAAAAAAGTTATTCTCCTAAATGAAAATGCAATGTCTCCGCTATTAACGCCCATGCTTTGGAGCAGAAAAAGTGCATAAAAACACACAAATTCTAGCTGATTTTGCTCCACTCTCATGCTCACCTGTTCAAGCCAGACACCTGCATCTCTCTCTATCTCTGAGCTGAGGGAGGAGTTCATCAGTGAGGCTCCTGTGTTGTTTTTGCTCATCTTCATCAGACAACAATTTTTGTGTTGCTGAACATATTTAGAGCACATTTAAGCAGCGTGTGTCGGGGAGGACAGAGAAACAGCAGCAGCCACAAACTATGACTTGAGCATGTAAATTCGCTGGAGTTCAGTGCGTCTGGCGGTTAGTGTGCTTTAGGGCTGCAGCTATCGAATATTTTTGTAATCGAGTACTCTATCGAATCTTTTATCGATTAATCAAGTACTCTAATAAATGACCCTTTTGTTTGTAAACCATTATATCAAAAAGCATGTTATAAAACATGAAAGACCTCTTAAAATGAGGAAGCATTTGCCAGTTATTCAAGTTTTATTCAAAATTAGTTTTCAAAACTTCAGCACTTCAACTTTACTTCACAGTAAACAAATGCCTGTGCAAAAAATAAGTATATAACCTGAGACAATTTTCCCCTCGTGCGAAAATCTACTAGCCTGGCAAGCCAGACAAAAACTAGGAGGAGAACTGTTGAAGTAGCGCTGCGAGTGGCTGCAGCCCAAACAGCACCAGAACCGCTCACGGCGTATGCATAAACATGGCTCACTCGCTATTTCCCTATTAACACACGTCCGTTTTAATTTCTACACTTTTTTTCACACAATAACAAGGATTGTCGAGAAAGCATGTTTGGATATGTCAAATTATACTGATCACAATACATTTATTTACTTTCTTTTGTTTTCCTCTCATAAATACCTGTGTTCTCCTGCAGCAATCTCGAGGGACAACAGACATCAATAGCAACACAATAAAAAGTCTGACATGTTGTGTAAAAACTGCTATTTTTAGCACATTTTAGGTCCGACATGTTGCTACCAGACGCACAGTGTGAGCTGAAACTGAGTGCTACAAATGAAAAAAATCGCACAGTGTCTGTAGAATATAGAGCGGACCTCCGAGTCTGCTTGCAGAGGAAAATGGATGGATGGATGGATGCAGCAGCATCGAGGATATGGTGTTGTGGTAGGCTAAATCCATTTTACAGTATTTACACTAGAAAATGGTCCTACACCTTTGACATTTTCTGTCTTTTTTGCACTCCACCGGGGTCCACATTGTCCCCCATGGCTTAAGAGAAAGTTAAGTTATATTCGCTACTCGCGTGTGCATGCAGTGCAGTGTGTGTGTGCGTCACTTATTTCGTTCCGGGTGAAACATGACCCCAGGCAATTGCAAAGCCATGAATTTATTTAACATGAGTTAAACGAAGCCTTAAGGCAGAGAATTTGACTCTAGGCTTTTTTGTACTTGAATTAATAGAGGTACTCGAGGAATCGTTTCAGCCCTAGTGCACTTTCTATTTCCGCCGCGGCCAGCAAACAGGTTACTGAGCTGTTAAAATCTCCATTTCTGGGCTTCAAATTTGACAAAAAGCTTAGTAAACTTGGCACTGAGTAAAATGTGTGTTTTCAGTTTGCCCCAGACTGAGAAGGGTAACGCTGCAGACGCCGATACTATTAGCACGGACACTATGGAGCTCCAGAAGTTGATGTCCCTTCTCCCGGCATGCAACAGTTCAAATCGAACGGCGCCATCTTGGCAGGCAGTTAGACTATTTGTTATTGTCAGAAAACTCAATCAAATGGGAAATATAGTAGATTCCTGTGGTGCCCCAGAATGCCAGAATAAACTCAGACAAGATAAGGGAAGAGCCTTCTACAGTATTCCCCAAGATCCGGAACGCTGCAAATGTTGGATCATCGCAATGAAACGCGCTAGCCTCCAGGCTAAAATGAAACTGTGGGATCCTGAGAGTAAAGGTTTTTGCTTATGCAGCAACCACTTCATATCAAGTACTTAAACCAACGTTTCTTCAACTGTATATGGTATTTATTTTAAATGCTTTTATTACGATTCTTAGTGGGCTTCCTGAACTTATTTTGGCGTGGCTTTTTTCTGTCTTACTCATAGCAACAAGTAAACATCACGTAAAACGTTGCCTCGTGATTTCTGCATGCTGCTGTTTACGTGTTTTATGATGACAGCAATTAACCGGCTGAGCTGTATTTCATTTTTAAGCAATGGTTGATCGATTGTCAGATCAAACAGACATAACTTTGCAACGGGCTGTTGCTAATGGTATCAAAAATCTCTACTTACCCTCTCGGTGACAACAGCGCTGTCCTTTGCAGGAAGAATCCAGATCTGGATGCCGACAACAAACCCTGATTGAGTCCATTTGTATCCCTCCAGGCTTTTATATGCTCTTAGCGATGCTCCGGAGTAGGACGAGGGAAAATTATCAAGGAAATTATAAATGTCAGGGTCTCTCAAATCCGGTAAGAGGTCCGCTCCGACAGCTTCTGGCGTTTTAAAAAGTATCCCAGGGGCATGGCAAGGGTTGGAAATGTTGAGTCTATTTAATTTCTGACTATATAAAACGATTTCTTCGGTTTTAAAGTGTGAAGTAAACTCCGACGGAGTAAAATCCAAGCTGATCCTGTTCATTTTGTTTACCTTTTTTGCCTGCCAACTTGGCGTCTTCTCTCTGAGAGTCACATGACGTCCGGAGCTCTATAGTCTGTAAACAGAAAGGAAGGGAGCTTCGACTGAAGCGTTGACACCGTAAAGCACCATGGGATTTGTAGTCTTTGCAGTAAAATGAGCCTGCAGGCCACTCTTGTTCAGGGGGAATGAACTCAATCTTAGACCTAATGAATCAATTTTACAAATTTATATGAAATCGATCCAAAATTGATTGAATAGATTTTTTACCCAGCCTATCCTAGATAGCTTTACTCCTATTTTTTTGCCTGAGCTAACCAAACCAGTTAACTCTATAAAGACCTCTGCATGCCTCCTCGACATCTTTGTTTAAAAGTGCTTTTCAATTGTTGGCTCTTCCTTCTTCCATCTCAGGAACGTTGCCTACAAGATCCCAATTAGTATTTTTATTTTTTGTGCTGTTTCTCGAAGAAGCAGCGGGAACTACTCTGTTGCTTGTGATCACAGCCGGCAGGCAGCAAGGAGGAGGAGGCAGGGCAAGGTGGTTGCAGCATACGTTACTGAGTTAAAATTAGAAAGGTAGCAGTGGATATGATGCTATTTGGTTCACATGTTTCAATAGCATTAAGATAGATGAGTGTTGACGATCTTGGCAGGTTTCCCCCAGTGCTCATTAGCCTGGCGGCCCGCCAGGTTTTCCTCCCCCCGCCAGGCTAAGTGTCACTTACTTATGTAAAATTGATTGTTTTGCATGTCTGATTTTAACTGCATCTAATACTGTATTACGGTATGAGCGCAACAGCTACAACTTAAGATCGATGTGAGCAGCGTGAGAGGTCGGGTGTTTTCAATCTGAACCCTTAAAATCTCCAGCAGGCTACGCTGCACTATTGACGTGTTACTGCGCTGTGCTAACAACTTAGTGACATGACATGTCTCTGAGAAAGCGTAAAAACACGTTGGACACTTCTTCTGAAGCGGAAAAATAAAACTTCTTCTTAAGCAGAGCACGACTTTGCCTTTTATGAATTCTTATCTAATTGTAGGGTTAATGAACTACATATCTAGGAATTAAAGGCTGTTGCTATCAGCTCATGTTTTAATTCCTAAGAAGATCAAACAAATTAACAAATGAAATTTACATGTATATATATATATATATATATATATATATAATAGATATAAATATATATATATATAATAGATATAAATATATATATATATATATATAATAGATATAAATTCATAAACCAACTTGCTTGGTCTATGTTAATCAAAAGATTATAATATTTATTTTTAAAGATTTAATAGCAAAAGTTATTTGTTAATTCAAAAGATCTAAAGATCTTTGCTTGTTCAGTGATCAATATACACCCACTCTGTGTTTATTTCATGAAAGAGTCAAGTTTAAAAAGGTTAAGAAATTTATTATGTAATGATTTAATTTACATCTAATTTAATGAACCATAAGATATGAGATTCCATAGAAAATATTAAATCAATCTTATGGATCTTTGGATAACTTAAACCAGAAGATTGGAACTTTTTATTGCAGGGATTATGTAACCGCTTCGTATTAACTGAGAGACAAGAGAAGAGTGAGTCACCTTTAAAACATTTACGATTTATTTCTAAACAATTTTAAACAAGACTAACTCTAAACTCTTAAGTGATGAATGGATCTTGGTGTGAATGAGACATGAGATGGATGGTGTATGTGTGAGTTATGTTGTCATCAGAACTCTCGTATCTAGAGAAGCAAATCTCAGTGGGAAGTGATATTTTGCTCTTAAGCTATGATCGGAGATTCATAAACACATGAGCCGCCATTTTGTCGCTCCACACATACCCTTAGGATGAGACCTCCGTACAGATCCAGAATGCCAGGTCCTCAGACCCCCCTTTTGGTACCGGAGTTGATGAAACTGTGTAGCGTAGTTAACTACATACTAGAATCAACACTGTTTGCTATCAGCTTTGTTAGTTTCTGAGAAAAGATCCAAACAAGTTAACAATGAAGATTTTATCATATATATATATATATATATTTATATATAGGATATTATATATTCGATGGAAGTTCATCTGCCAACGAGCTTGGTCTATTTTTAATCCAAATATGAATGTTTAATTTAAGATAATTAAATTTAATAGCAAAAGTTTATTTATTTAATCAGAAGTTTAAAGGAATCTTTGCTTTTTCAATAACCAGAAATATACACCATTCTGTGTTTCATTTCAAAGAAGAGTCAAGTTTTAAAAGTTAAGAATTTATTACTAACTCTTAAAAAAATGACAATTTGAAACGACAGATTAGAAATGACAATTTTTAACAGACAATTTGATATTATAATTTGTTTTAAAAGCAAACCTGTGACTGAATGGAAGCTAAAATGAAAATGCGAGTTTTTGGATGCGTGAATGAATATCAGAAGGTCTCGTTCAGCGAGAGAAGCGTTTCTGGGTGGAAAGTTGTTTTGCAGCTAACTGATGTTTATTAGAAGAAACAGCATACAGACGCCATCTGTCAAAAGTGTCTACCTCACCCAGTATCAGGAGACCCTCTTCTGGATCCGATATGTCAGGTGGAGATGGTGTCCTCCAGGCACGAGGTTGGTAGAAGGACCTTAGTGCGACCAAATCGGTCCTGAGATGTCTCTGTGAGTCACTCGACTGGTGAAACTATTTGCATCTCAAAATCAATAACTCTGAAGGAGTTTTGCGTCAGTTGGTTACAGTGCGTTTATTCAGAGCAATTCTATCGGCGTGACAGACTGCTTAGTAGAGATTCGGGCAGCCGTCCCTCTTCTCCTGGTATGGTTCAAGAACTGAACTTTTTGCTGCTGGATTTGGTTTTAATAAAACCCTCAGAACACGCCCTCTCAGCGTCAGAAAGCTTGGTCATGAGGTAAAGACGTGATGGTTTTACCCTTTACCCTGGATCCCTTCTGAATGAGGCTGGTTAACATGCATGATGACCTTCTGGTTTACTGAACACACATTACACATTATCAACGATTTTTATTATTATACCCAAAGCATAATAAGTCATTCCAGTATTTAAAATACATTTATACTGAATCAAGAGATTATTTAGGATGGTTGTAATAACAGTAATAAAGTCAAGAGTTTATTAAAATTAGTATTTAAAATTATTATTGTGGAACTTGAAGTGTCCTTCATCTTGGGACGGAACAGCAGCAGATAAAGATGGTTTCAGCAGACATCACGGCTCCTGGCGTGGTTAATCTGTGGGGCAAAGTTACAGTCGACCCAGCTTGACCCAGCTGGGAAAATGTGACCTTTGTCACAAATTAGAGGCCATTCATGACGCTACAACAGCGTCAGCAGTACGACAGACTAGTCTTTGGATTGTCTCCAGGTAAAAAGCGACAGTTGGTTGACAGCGTCAGATGGACCCTGAGGGTCAGTGAGTTCAGCTTTTATTCTGAAAGGAACCGTTGCTTGTTTGGTAAAGTGCAACACATGTTAACCAACTTGTCGGTTCTTTGCTTAAAAAGGAAGTCCGGGTGGCCGGTCCGATACTTCTCTTAGAATGCGGTGAACTGAACTAAGATAGCATGAGGACTGGTTTTATTAATCTGGATGTTTTGATTTACGGTCGAATCAAAGTTTGACAGATTTATAAACACCACAGAGACTATGCCACGCTTCAGAAAGGAAGGTTCAGATTGGATGAGAAAGATAAATGTGTCATATGACTTAAAACCTTACGTGAATCAGTATGTCTAGTGGAAACATTTAGTTATACTACTTATTATAACTGACTAATCATAACATTGTCATTTCACAGATTGGTTCACATCTTATTATTGGACTAACACTTTGATTAGCTTTATTAAAAATAGAAAGAGTTCGTCTTCTTTCTTCTCTTGAGCTGGAAAGGAAGCATTTTTAGAAGCAAATGCATGACCTTGAGGCAGTCTCATGCAGATTAGTTCTGTGTCAGAGACATCTGAGGAGAGAGGGTAAATAACCTTCAGTGGAACAGCTCCGTCATCACGTTACAATTACTAAACAATTTAAAACATGACAATTTAAAAGACAATTTATAAAAGCTTTGGTATTAAAAAGACCTTGGTATTAAAAACAACCCTGTGTTTGGATGAATCTAAGGTGGTGTGTTTTGTTTGCGGGTGAATGCGTGTATCAGAACGTGTATCTTGGAGAGAGGACGCGTTCTGGGTGGAAAAGAATTTGGTTTTTCAGTAAGCTAAGTTGTTCTTATTTAAGAGCATTCAGACGCAATCTGTGTTCTACCTCACCATCAGGCGACCCTCGTCGTGGATCTGGACATCAGAGGAGGATGTTGAACAGCCTCAGGGTACTGGGTCCGGTAGGGAAGACCGATGGTACCAACTTGTTCCGGTCCTAGAGATGCCGCAGGCACACAGGTGGAATTGGTTTGCGTCTGCAGATTCTTAAGGAATCTTGTAGCATCAGCTTTGTTCTGCAGGTGTCGTTTTGTTGTGTCGGAGCAATTTTGCCAGCGTGACAGAAATCGCTTTGTTGGTTAAAGAGAGTGTTGGGCGGCCATCCCAACTTCTCTAGAACTTACTCGCAACTGACGAGAGTTCTGTTTTAAAAGATGGCTTTAATCATTTCTAACGAATCAGGTTTTGACATGTAGAAGGAATGAAGGAACAAACCCTCAGAAACACGTCTCCCTGAAGATAGAACGTTCTGGTGTTATGGGAAAAAAATCATGCGAGTGCAGTTACCTTTAACTTAGTTACTGTGACCTGTGAGAGCTAAGTGCACATGATTCTTGTCATAGTTAAACATTACTGATTATCATAAATAATTATTAACCAAAGAATAATGATTAATTTCAGTAATTAAACACAGTTATAATGAACCTTGATGATTAGCAGTAAAAAGAGTTTATTTAAATGAATTTTTTAAATCTTGAAATGTCCTCTTCTTGCTGTGGATGGAATAGCAGTCAGATAAACAAACAGCTGCATAGATTAAAGGACTGGTAGCAGACTTAAGTCTCCTGTGAGGGACTCTATTGCAGATTGAAGTAGTAGCCAGGGCAAGGTGACCCAGGCTGTGTATCTGACCTGTGAGTCTTAAAATCAAGCCATTACGTGATGTTACATAATAAAATAATGATGACCACATTTTATTTTAATTATTAAATATGAATTAATAAATAATTTGGCCAATGGTTACATCAAGAACATTCTAGATAGATAGATCATTCAGTTAAAAACTTTTTGACGTTATAAATATTATAGAACAAAACTGAGTTGAATGAGTCTTGAGTTAAATGTTTGCATTTAATGAGTAATGAGCAGAAAAAATGCTGCACCAAGTGTTTTACAAAATAAGTTGAAAGCAAAGTTATTAATCCTCTCTTTTTCTTTTCTTTCTGCAAATCCAAAAATGAAACTATTCTTGACTCAAAATTGTGATACGATTCATAGCATGAGTTTTTTGATCTGTTGCTCCACTAATAATCAGTCACTCTGAGTTTTCAATCAGGCTGAACATGAAAATATGCTTCTACACCTATCTCCTGCATTAGCTTCTGATAGAAAACAGTTAGATACTAGGATTAGAAAATCTTGACAGATCTAAAATGAAAAAAGAAATAAATGCGTGCGCGGTTCGTGGGCCGCCTATTGAGTGCCGCTGATCTAGAATGATGGGTCAGGTTGAAGTTGGGAGAGGCAGAGATAAAGCTGAGGGAGAGATGCTAGATCTAACATTTTTGACTTTGTCCACAAAGAAAGACAACGTTTTTACAGTCTGCAACAGAGTGGATGGAGGCTGTAGGAGAGGGAGGAGAGACAATGCTGCTGATGGTGTTAAACAGCACCTTGGGGTTCCCTTTGCTCTGGGACGCCAGGTTGGAGAAATAGGCAACCCTCGCGTCTAACTGCATAGGTAATGGATGTCAGAGGATCCTTTAGATGCGCTCAGTTTTTCTGCATTGGCGCTTCAGGCTGCAAATTCTGTCGGTACGCCAGAGATCAGGTTCACTGCAGAAACTGATCTGGTTCTGACAGGACAGATGTAGTCCAGAATGGAGAGGCAGTGCTCATTAAACTGAGAAGTTAAGTAATCTGGGTCATCATCAGAAGAACAGGGTGGATCAAAAGCAGCAGAAAAATTGCTAGCTTTGCTCTCATTAAGAAAACAAGAACTACAGACGACGAGCAGGAGATGGGGACGCAGGAACTGACAAGTTAAAGAAAGTGCAATGGTGATTGGAAATATAAAGTCATCAGGACAAACACTCAGCATTTAGACCCAGGGTAAAAACAGTAAGTCCAGAGTGGTCCCCCTGGAACACAAAGCCAGACACATGCTGAGTAAAGCTGAAGAAGTCCATGAGGCTGGAGAAAGTCATGGAAAAATGGCCTGAGTCATCATCAACGTGAATGTTAAAATACCAACAATCACCAGTCTGGACAGTTGCACAGTGCAGGATAAAATGTCATTAAACTCCTGAAGAAAAGAACTATTTGGACCAGGCGGACGATAAACAGTAAAATGGGTCCTTTCACCCAACTTTAATCAGCTGCAGTACAAAAGAAGCAAAGAGACCAGAGGTTGTAGAGCTACATGGAAGATGTTTTCTAAAAACAACAGCTAGGCCTCCACCTCGACCAAAACCCCAGGGCTGGCTAAGGAAAATATAACCACTCAGGCAGAGTTTAATCATTCCAGATTAATGAGATATTTGCTGCCAAACTAGTCAGAAACAGAAAATCCATGTTTTTAGAGAGAATTAGAATGACCTATTGTTAATGGAGTGAATATTTAATAGAGCAATGCAGAGTGAGGTGGAGGAATCAGAAACTACAGAAAAAGCTCAAGTTACGCCAGGAACACACCTGACGCAGAGGCGCGACAAAGCGCCGCGGAACAACACCGCACCCTTGTTAACCTACGCTCTCAGTCTCATCAGCTACGAAGCGCCACAAAGGCTAGCACCGTGCAGCGTTCGTTTCAGCGTGAGCTCTAATTTTTTCACGAGCCATGGATGAGCCGCATCAATTCTGGCAGTTAGTCAAACCAAAGCAGAAGAAGCAGGCCATTAAATTTAACAAAATAAAAGAAAACTTTCAAGATAAAACAGTGATTGATGGATATGATCATTTTGGTGTATCTAAACAGACTAGAAGGATTTAATAAATTTGAATACAAACAAATACACAGCAGCAGGATCAGCACAGTTTCCGATATCAACAAACAGGGCAAACTGGTTACACACACACGTACGCACACACACACACACACACACGCACACACCCTGCGGAGAAACACTGCGTCTCCATAATTCTAAATTCAGTTTTTCCGCAAAAGATGAATTAAGGAAATGTGAATACAAACAAATAAGTTTAATTCAAAGGTAAAATAGTATTGTAAGAAAATGCTAGGTTATTTACTTAACCATTTAAAAAGGAACTGGTGTACAAAACAGCAGCAGGATCAGCGCAGATTCTGACAACAATAAGCGGGGTAAACTGGTTACTCACACACACACACACACACAGCCAGGGCATGAGGGTGGGGTCTTGGGGTTTGGAAAATAGTAGGCGTGAGCAGAAGCGCTTGTTGAAAATTCTCACCTGATGTGAAAAGGGGAGGAGTGTTTTACAAAATAAGTAAAACATATAATGTCGTGTTTGGAAAAATCCGTCTTTTAGTCTTAGTTTTTCCCACACTCCAAACCACACCTAATAAGCCTACTACTCCCAACTCAAGTTTCTGATCTGGAGAAGGTTCTTGAATGAGAAGCGAAACAACTTCAAGGGAATTTCGTGAGGAATTTCGTGAGCAATCCACTTCGCAGCGCTTCGCAGCTGGTGTGTTCTGGGCATTATTGGACGTAGGTTAGCATCAGCATTTGGTTCCGGGCCAGCACGCTGTGCACATACACAAATAATGAGGTAAATCCTCGTCTCGTCTTGGGTGATCGCTGACAAACGGAAAGACAAGTCTGGCGATCATAGATGGAAGCCGGGACACTACCAAAAAGGATTGCCAACAGAAGCTAGGCGGAAAGGAAAAGGTTAGAGGAAAGTTTGAAAAAGTGGCTAAACCAAGCACAGGCCATCTTTTTTCTGACCCAAAAGCGGGAAATCTACGTCGCACTGTCATGTGATATCTATGGACTCAACCATTTTTACTCACAACGGGGAAGGCTGTTATTGGTTTAGTATCCAGGAAACAGCAGAGAACGTCTCAGCTAGTAGAAGCCAACAGTTAGCATTAGCAGCTCCACCACACAGCAGAAATTCTCCAAGATTGTGTTATTTGTGGAGATGAAACATCAACGTTGCAGTGCAAACAGAGTCAGTAGATTTGTGTTCTTGTTTTCTAATCCAAGGTGAGATGTCCAAATATCAGGAAACAAGAGATCAAAACCTGTTTTCTAAAGCTCAGCTCTTAGCTGGCTCACTTCTAGCTCCTGAAACCGGTGTATCAGAGCCTTTCCCTCCCAGAATACAACTTACAAGGCATTAATTTTGACTGGAGACCACTGCTAATGTATTAAAATGTGAATAAAGTGGATCTTTAACAGGCACCCAACAAATCCCAACAGTTCACTGTTTTGGCTACATGTCTCAAGGCGTGAGTTTCTGTTTAACTGCCCAGGGACACAAGTCAAGGCTTTATGTGTTGGAAAGAATAAACCGGGGGCCTCCTCCTTATGTTCAAAGTTGGTTTTCATGTTTCACATGAAACATGAGGCTTATTTCAGCACTCTCTCAAACTACCTTTCTTCCATGTCAAAAATGAGTCCGTTTTTGTCTTCAAATGAGTGACCGTTGTCATTGAGGTGTAGATGGACTTTTGAATCTTGACCTTAAGTGTTGTTTCTTCTGTGTTGTGCCATCCTTTTTTATAGCTGCTTTTTGCAATTCTCAGATGTAGAAGTCTGAGCATTGTGTTGGGGTGTTTTGTTCTTGGGGTGAACCCGTTTCTGAGAGTGTTACCAAGTTTAAAAGGCACTATAATGTCGTGTTTGGAAAAATCCGTCTTTTAGTCTTAGTTTTTCCCACACTCCAAACCACACCTAATAAGCCTACTACTCCCAACTCAAGTTTCTGATCTGGAGAAGCTTCTTGAATGAGAAGCGAAACAACTTCAAGGGAAACAAGGAAATTCGTTTCCACTTAAACCTTGAGGATTATCATGCCCTGGACGACTGAGAATGAAACAACCTGGAGGTTAGAAAAGGAGGACCTCATCAAGATCACTAACGACCTACTCATTGCTGCTGATTCTGGTTTAATCTCTATTCTTATTCTCCTCGATCTGAGTGCGGCCTTTGACACCATTTCTCATCCCATCCTCCTCAATAGACTCTCTTCCTTAGGCATCACTCACACACCCCTCCGCTGGTTTCAATCTTACCTTACTGGCCG
The DNA here is from genome assembly GCF_043380555.1 of Nothobranchius furzeri. Classification (NCBI taxonomy): domain Eukaryota; kingdom Metazoa; phylum Chordata; class Actinopteri; order Cyprinodontiformes; family Nothobranchiidae; genus Nothobranchius; species Nothobranchius furzeri. Next base: position 23,355,341 of record NC_091749.1, read on the forward strand.
CACTCAGTTCATCCAGTTAAAATCCTTTACCTCAGAACCCTCCCCAGTCAAGTCAGGTGTGCCCCAGGCTCTGTCCTGGGGCCCCTCCTCTTCATAGTATATCTCCTCCCTATCGGCAAAATCTTCCGCAAATTTAATATCCTGTTTCACTGCTTTGCAGATGACACCCAGCTCTATATTTCCAGTAAGCCCAACTCAACTCTCCCACCATCCTCCCTTACACTCTGCCTCTCTGAAATCAAATCATGGTTCACCTCTAATTTCCTCAAACTCAACGGCAATAAAACTGAACTTCTTCTAGTTGGCACTAACTCCACCCTCTCAACATCTGACAGCTTTTCTTTAACTATTGGCAGCACCATAGTCTCCCCCTCACCTCACGTCAAGAGTCTGGGTGTCATTCTCGACAGCTCACTTTCTTTTCAGGCTCACATTAATAACTTAATTCGGTCAGCATACTTCCATCTACGTTCCATAAACCGTCTCCGTCCCTCACTGACCCCTCACACTGCCGCCATTCTCGTCCACAGCCTCGTCACCTCCCGTATCGACTATTGCAATTCACTTCTTTATGGTCTCCCCAACAAACTCCTTCGTAAACTGCAACTGGTCCAGAATTCAGCAGCACGTATTATCACCAGAACCCCTTCATTTCACCACATCACGCCGGTTCTCCAGCAGCTTCACTGGCTCCCAGTTAAATTCAGGTCCATCTTCAAAATTCTCCTTCATACCTTCAAAGCAATCCACAACCTCTCTCCTCCATATATCTCAGACCTTATAAGTATTCACACCCCGTCCCGTTCACTCAGATCTTCTTCTTCCATCCATCTTGCGGTTCCTTCTGCCCGTCTCGCTACCATGGGGAGCAGAGCTTTCAGCCGCTCTGCTCCTCGACTCTGGAACTCACTTCCCCCAGACATCAGGAACGTCGACAGTTTTACCCTTTTCAAAACAAAACTCAAAACACATATGTTAAAATCTGCCTACAACCTCTGATTTTATTCAACTGTTTCTCTCTTTGTTTTTTCTTCTTTGGGTTTTATTATTGTTTTATTTTATTTTATTACGTGTTTTGTGTAAAGTGACCTTGGGTGTCCTGAAAGGCGCTTTTAAATAAAATGTATTATTATTATTATTATTATTATAAAAGGAGGAACTTTCCAACTGCCAAACCCGACCATTCCTCTGATGCAGAGGATGCTTCTGCCACCTAGAGGTTGGTGTTGACTTGTTTCATTAGCTCTTCTACCTTTTTGCAGGGATTTGGTACAACCTTCTGAGAGGTCTCAGCAAGGTAGCGGTCATTGTTAACGTAAGTCTGATTTACTTTTATCACTTCATATTTATCATGACTGTCTTGTAGTTATTTCTGTGTTTTTGAATTGATTGTTGAAGCAAAACTAGAGCATGGACATCTACAGATGTTCTGGTTGTCTCAACGAAGATACCTTTTCTCATCTGCACAGATGCGTTTGAGTAAAGAGAAATTATTATGTGGATTAATTGGAAACAAACTTGATGGATGGTTCTCTTCTCCAGGCTTTTGTCATTGCCTTCACCTCGGACTTCATCCCTCGGCTAGTCTACCAGTACGCGTACAGCCCTGATAGTACCATGCATGGCTTTGTAAATCACACTCTGTCATATTTCAACGTCAGTGACTTTCAGAAGGGTACTGCTCCCCTCGAGCCAATGCACCTACACTACAAGGTGCAGATCTGCAGGTAAGAGATCCCTTTGAGGGACTTGGGGAAAGAGTGGAGCCATGGAAGCACTTTGGATAAATGAAAGATTTAATTGTGATTTGGAGAGCCTATTGATTTACATTCTTATGTGTCTTTGCAGGTATAAAGACTACAGAGAGCCTCCATGGTCCAGTACTCCTTATGACCTGTCCAAAGAGTTCTGGGCCATTCTCGCTGTGCGCCTTGCCTTTGTTATAGTGTTTCAGGTGTGGAACAACTCACACTCCTCAGACAGGAAGACCACTGACCCAGTAACATTTCATCATGTTGAAATACATTCAATGCTTCATAATGTTTCAGAGCAGGAAGGCTTAAATGGCCTGAAGGTTCTTTGTTTTAAACCGTGTATTTACTTGATTACAATTAGGGCTGCACGATATTAGAAAAAACTGCGATATTCGATAACAGTGTTTAATATTGCGATATCGATATTACTCACGATAAATGAACAAATACTAAAGTATGCAGTGTTGATGTCGTCTGGCGTGTGATGTCTGCTCTGGGTTCAAAGCAAACAAAAACTAATGCATGAATTCCATTACAACATAACATTTTATTGCAAAAATATGCAGCTGCACCTGCTACTGTATTAGCAGCAAAACAACAAACTGCATGCATGCAGTTTCTCAGTGACTTTAAAACATCACCTCCACCATAAAACTTTTTCTGATGCTCCAAATACAGAAAAACATCCCTTACCAGGGTTTTTGAATAAATAAAAAAAATCTGAAAATAAGTTTAAATGTTAAATAATAGTTAACATCACTTAAATGCAACAGCAAATTCTCTTATTGCTACTGAACATTTTCTCCACTTATGTGGTTATGATATAAGGCTGGTGCTGCAATTGGGAAGTGATCTGTGCTGGGCCAAACTAGGAGAAAATTAAGATTATCTGAGGGAAAGAGAAAAACGATAGTCTTACCTTTCAGAAGAGGAACTGGCAAAAACTACATGGAAAATATGTGAAAACCTTTGTTTTTAACCCCAAATTGAACAAGTTTACCTAGATCTTAAAAAGCAGCTCAGATGATGAAACTGTAACTATGATTCTGATAACAAGCTAACTAATTGAACTAGCTCCTCTAAGATAACCGGCTAGCAGAGCTTCTGACTGACAGTTTATGTGCAGCAGCAAATCAACTATCCTGATTAACGAGGTTATAAACGCTCATGAATGAAAAATCACTTTGATGTGTGGGGAACTTTTCCAGGCCCTCTTTAGCAGGTTGGGACTGGGAGGAGAGTGCTGTAGCCTTTTAGCTGGAAGCTAACCGGAGCCCGGGGCTAACGTCACCACCCAGTGGAACACTAGCGACATGAAGGTGGGTTAGTTCACTGGCACGTGTCGGAGTCAGCCCGGTAAAAATGATTAACGACACAGAGTGGGCTCACGTTCACGTTTGAAAGCAGCGCTGATTCCAGAAACCTCAGTACAAAGTGCGTTCGTTGCTCTGAGCCACAATGGCGAACAAGGGAACAGCGCCACTAACTCAGTTCGGGTGTTGCTTTCCATCCTAAGGGTCTACGTAGGGGGCGGGCGTATTATGTAAACGGACCCATCTGATTGGCCGCATATCAGAAGGGCTACATTTGATTGGTCAAATAATACTTCCGTGTAAAAAACAGAGCTGGTTTACAAAAAGTTGATGTATGACATGGATGGAAATGTTTGAAGCAAATATTTATTGCTGTTTTTGCCGTGTTGTGCCATGGGCCTATCGCACGTCCTGTTATCCCGATGACGATAATTTTTCAATATATTGTGCAGCCCTAATTACCATTTTATTGTAAGTTAAAGTATAATAAACTGCATAAGCAGGCTGAAACCAGCTCATTACCATTAGGTGCTGAATTCTCTTTAGGTCTGTTACAAACTCAGGGTAGAAACCAATTTTTGGATTCCTTGTCCAACTCTTTAAAAGGGTAGTGTTTTTTTAAAACAGCTCTAAAGGACCCAGCAAACATGGCAGTTTGAGGGCTCAAACTGCCATGGGCTGTGTCTCTGCATGTGGGGACAGGGCAAACCCACGCTTACCTCGGAGTTCCCCCACAAGGATATTTTGTATGGTTGCATGAATGGGGCCCATTTATGTTTTCACATGTGGGTTCTTATTAATTTTAGTTAAGGGCAACCCACAGATTCATCTCATGCTGAGCCCTTGTAAGGTGCTCTGGACCATCCCAATGGATGATTGCACATGTGCATTAACGTTGACTATTTCAGTGGACACACCACAGTGGGATCTGCCCAAAAATGACCCACAGTGGCCTCATGAGTATCAGCCCATTTGGGGAATCCAGGGATCCGCCCAGGTAAAATCCCTTGGTGTGATTCATGTGGACACCCACACAGTGGATTCTGCCCAAAAACTACCCACAGTGGCCCCTTAGTGTCAGCCCAACATCTACCCACAGTGTGAGTGTTTTTTGAGTGAGGCAAACTGGGCAGAGTGCTGTATTCTTTGTATAGACTCACACCAACCACCAATGTAGGGTGTCCACAAAAATTACCCGATTTAACTGGGCAGTCTGTTGGATTCCCCATTTTGGCTAACACCCATGGGGAGATTGTGGGTAGTTTTGGGGCACATAACACTATAAAAAATTTGGGCGGATACTACTGTGGGATGCCCACAGAAATCACACTGAGGGATTAAACTGGGCAGACTGCTGTATTCCTCATAACACTGTGAGGTGCCCTCAGAAATCTACATGAAGGTTTAAGCTTGGCAGACTGCTGGATTTCCCGTATTTGCTCTCACCCATGGGGCCACTGTGGGTAGTTTTGGGGTGGATACTACTGTGGGTTGCCCAAAGTAATAAACACTGTTAACACATCATAGTGCATACATCCATTGGGTTGGCAAAGAGCCCCTTACAAGAGTTCAGCATGGGCAGATGTGTCTGTGGGTTGCCCAAAGGGGCTCACATGGGAAAATACAGATCCTTGTGTGTACACATGCAATTTCCCCATTGAGGGACAAATAAAGGTGTTCTTATCTTTTCTTAGCTCTGGGGTAAGTGTGGGTTTTCCCTGCTTATTCTACCCCACACACAGCCCACTGTGGGTCCTAACAAGCATGTTTGCTGGGTGTCTTTGCAGTTCATTTTAATTCAGTGTAAATTCTTGTCCCTTGGACGATAATATAAAGATCCAAAAATGATTGCAGGTTTTTTAATTTAACATACATGACACAAGTTCTCTAAATAAGGTATTAGAGTTAGTATAATGATTGTAATGACAAGGCAGCAGTAACTCAGGAGGTTGAGAGGGATGTTGGTCTGATCCCAGGTCGGTCTAGCCTAACTTCCCATGTTGGACGCAAAGGGCAGCATTGGACAATTAGATTATCCTCACCAGCAGTGTGTGAGCACATGGATAAAGGAAAGCGCTTTGGGTATCTTGGAAAGCTCCATCTAAATCTAATCATAATTATTTTTATTTTCATCAAATGGTAAATGGTGGGCAACCCACACATACTGTGTACTGCTGAGAAATGCAAAGCACATAAGGATAGGGCATAAGGCCACATTGGTGCCAGCAGGAAGCCCCAATGTGCAGGCCAGGGTTCTGGGATGAAATGTGGAGCACATGAGGGCCCCACAACAATGTGCCAAAGTGGGGCCACAGCGGTAAACACATGCGTGCCGGCCAAGATACCGCTGTGAAATGTGGGCTCATGAGGGCCCTATTGTGATGGCCCACATTTGCTGGCCAAGCCCTTTTGGGCTTGTTCCAAATGATAGGGCCCTCATATGCCCCATATTTCACGGCAGCACCCTGGTCTGCATATGTGGGCGTCCCGCTATGGTACCACTGTGGCCTATTGATGTGGGGCCCTCATGCGCCCTGTATTTCTCAGTGGAACCCTGACATGTGTGGGTTTCCCACCATTTACCATTTGATAAACATACAAAAAAAATTGTAACCCATCCCTGGGCTGCCACCTTACCATGGTGGAGGGGTTTGAGTGTCCCAGTGATCCTAGGAGCTAAGTTGTCAGAGGCTTTATGCCTCTGGTAGGGTCACCCATGGCAAACAAGTCCTAGGTGAGGGATCAGACAAAGTGCAGCCCATCGACCCTCCTAATACATATATATATATATATATATATATATATATATATATATATATATATATATATATATATGCATGGTGGTGCAGTTGTTAGCACTGTTGCCTCGCAGCACGAAGGTTGCAGGTTCGAAACTTGGCTGCGGCCTTTCTGCGTGGAGTTGCGTGTTCTCCCCATGCATGCGTGGGTTTCCTCTGGTTACTCCAGTTTCCCCCACAGATCACAACATGCCCTATAGGATATAAATTGTAAGTTGCTTTGGATAAAAGCGTCTGCCAAATAAATAAACATACACATATATAAGAATTGGTCCAAGCACTGAACCCCGTGGTACTCCACAAGTAACCCTGGAGTATGACGAAGATTTGTCATGTACATTTACAGAATGAAATCTATCAGACAGGTAGGATTTAAACCAGCCTAGTGCTGTTCCTTTGATCCCTACAACATGTTCAAGTCTTTCTAAAAGAGCATTGTGATCAACTGTGTCAAAGGCAGCACTGAGATCTAACAAGACTAGAACAGACACAATATTCTTATCTGAGGCCATGAGAATACCATTTATAACTTTCACTAATGCAGTTTCAGGGCAGTGATACTCTCTGTAACCAGACTGAAATTCCTCAAACAGATCATTAGTGTTTAAATGCTCACATACTTGGATGGCTACTATTTTCTCAAGGACTTAGGTTAAAAATGGAAGGTTAGATATTGGTCTATAATTCATTGGGTCATCTGGATCCAGAGGAAGTTTCTTAAGTAACGGTACAGCAACCTTAAAATCTTGTGGTACGTATCCATTTACAAAGGATATATTGATTATATCTAGAATGGGGCAGTAACCAAAGGAAATGCATCTTTAAAATATTTGGTTGGGATTGGATCTAAAATGCAAGTTGAAGGTTGAAGTTGAAGCTAATATTTTTGATAACTCTGAAAGCTCAATTGGATCAAAACAGTACACAGATGAGGTTCTACAGTTACCTCTGATGCTGCCTCACTTACTGAGGAAGAAGAAATCGCATTAGGGAGGATGCTAATGATTTCAAGTGGTGCTCGCTGCAGAACCACAAAGACGGAGCTGCACCAGAAGGCGGAGCTGCACCAGAGTCAGCCCCGCCCATTCCAGAGTCAGCCCCGCCCATTCCATCAGAGTCAGTACAACTCCTTCCAGTTGTCAGACTTGATAGCATTCTGGAACCAAAGAGGGTTTTATAGCTTAAAAATGCAAGATTGAGGACGGAGGTGAGAAGTTAACTGAACAGTTTTTGTAAAGGTTCCATATAATTAAAAATCTAACTTTTGGAACTTTTTATCATGTTATATTGTCATTTCCTCATAAGAAACACGCCAAAGCCATTTTTGGCCTCATTCATGCATTTTCCTCCCATCTCAGCTTCAATTTGGTCTCCTCCCCTGAAGTGGGTCTGGTCTTGGTTCTCAAATCTGGATATTCTGTGAATTTTCTGACAAATTATTTCTGAAATGACTTCTACTGAGACACCGCCAATAAACCATACGTCCTATCTCCAAAGACACACTGGATAGGACAATTACATGTAACGCCACTTACTTTATATCAGATGTGGTGGGGTAGAGGCTATGGAGGCAGGTTTGCATGTAGTTTTGCGCAGGTTCGACTCCCAGTGGCAGAAATCTTAGGTAGATTACAACCCCTTTTCTTAATTTCTAGCTACACTTGCCAGTACTATGTTTACAACAATTTACTGGTATACCGTTTACAATATAATGACTAATGTGTTTATTTATTTATTCGTTTATTTAGCCAGTGTGAGTCCATTTGTGAGCAGAGCTTCAACTAAAATGCTGTTTAGGAACGACCAAATTCAAATAACTTTTAGAGACATAAATATTTTGCTGAAAATAAACATTACAACTAAAATATAAACAAATTCAATGTTTCAGCTGGCTAAATAGATTGATGCTGACCCCACCAAGAATCGAACCAGCATCAGCTGAGGGGGAAGCAAAATTTGCTTCAGACGATCTTACCACTGGACTACCAGAGCACATATGATAGTCAGTTATGCTGTTGCACCATATTATTGTTAGAGCGGCTGTGAGCAGACATCTGCTAAGAGAAATCGTTTCATTTCAAGATGTATTCAGGCTTTGTCATGTAGCAAGTTATATTTATCTTGTTTAATTGGAGCATAGAACATAGCATTAACATTTGTAAAGTAGTAACAGCCATAATTCATGTGGGTCAGGTTAGTTTGCGATGAAGTTGGAAAACAAAAACGGAAGTCAGTGGGCTAGGCTGAGTTTGCGTGAATGGGCGGGGCTGACCCTGGTGCAGCTCCACCTTATGGTGCAGCTCCGCCTTTGTGGTTCTGCAGCGAGCACCCTCTCAATGATTTTGTTGCTAAGAGAATTTATTTTACGTGTGAAAAATCCCATGAAGTCATTGCTGCTGAGGGCTAAGGGCATAGATGGTTCAGAGCTATGATTCTGTGAAAATTTGGCAACAGTACTGAAAACAAATTTTGGATTAGTCTTATTCTCCTCAATTAGCGATGACAAATAAGTAGTTCTAGCTTGTTGAAGCTTATTTTTATAAAGCACGAGACTATTTTCCCAGGATAAGTAGGACTCCTCCTGGTGTGTAGAGTGCCATGTTCTCTCCAATTTTCTAGAGTTTCATTTTAAAGTTCGTAAAGGAGAATTAAACCAGAGAGCCAACTTCCTGTGCCTAATTACCTTCTTTTTTAAAGGGGCAGCATCATCTAATGCACCACATAAAGAAGAAGTAACATTATGAACTAAATCATCAATCGATAGATAGATAGATAGATAGATAGATAGATAGATAGATGGATAGATGGATGGATGGATGGATGGATGGATGGATGGATGGATGGATGGATGGATAGATAGATAGATAGATAGATAGATAGATAGATAGATAGATAGATAGATAGATAGATAGATAGATAGATAGATGATAGATAGATAGATAGATAGATAGATAGATAGATAGATAGATAGATAGATAGATAGATAGATAGATAGATAGATAGATAGATAAAAGGCATAAAAAATTAAAAGACAGACAGACATAACATACATACAATACATACATACATTAATGCATCCCCAATAGGGAGCAAGCCAGTGTCCCATTTAGGCAAGTCCCAAGCCCGGGTAAATGCAGAGGGTAGTGTAAGGAATGGATCAAAGGAAAGATAGAACTGTAATGATGATTGCATAGTTTTCTATGCATTTTAGGGATTTGGGGGTATGTGACACCCGAAAAATTCTTTCCCAGACCTGCCCCCCCTGATATTCTACCTGCATCCCTTTGTAGGGCTGGCTAAATCCCAATTGAATGATATTCAGATAACAATACCTTTGGAATAAGGGAACCATCCACAAAAAAATTATCAATACATGAATAAGACTGATGTACTTGAGAATAAAAATAATATGTTTTGGTAGTTGGATTGGCAAATCTCCAAGGGTCTACTGAGCCATTTTGGAGCATGTACTCTAAAATTGACTTGGACATTGTCATGAACTCCTCCTCTTAACCTCCTCTGCGGGCCGGGCTGGCGCTGCACTCCAGTTCCCAGCATGCCTGTCACCGACGCTTCCCGGTGACGTCATCCCGCTGAGCCTATTTAAGGACCTGTCACAGCGGAGCCGGCACTCAGTCATCATCTAACGATAGACGCCAAGCCATTCTAAGACCTAAGACACTAACTCTACGAACCATACGGGAAGAGAACTTCCCACGCTGCCACATATCAGTCTCCATCCACCATTCTCTCCGCGCCTGGGTCTCATAACCACTCCAGCTCAGCCCATCGAACCTGACAGGATGACTGAGTCCCGAGTAGACCCAGCGGAGATCGCACAGCTGCGAGCTGAGGTAGCGCAGCTGCTCAGCCGAGTAGAACGCCAGGAGGCGGACAACGCCCAACTCCGTGTGGAGAACAATCAGCTGCGTGCTGTTACTGATCGCCTCGCATCCAAACTCGATTCCGTCACCGAACTGGTAGTCCAACTCTCCTCAGCCCTCCAACGACAGTCATCTGCCACTCCTAACGTGGTGGAGCCGTATCTAAGTCTCCCAGAGAAATGGGATGGGATTAAAGGATCCCCGGAGAGCATGTTGGCCGTTTTGTCAATGACTTTTGAGTGTCAGCTGGCACGCTACCCGACTTCCTGCTCTCGCGTGGCTCTGTTAACCTCCCTGCTGACTGGGCGAGCCGGTGAATGGGCAGCTGCTCTGTACCATCAGAAGTCCCCAGTCTGCAACGACTATGAAGCCTTCGTGAAAGAACTGAAGAAGGCATTCGTTCATCCCAGCAGCGAGGTCGCAGATGAGACACGCCTACTCCAGCTTCGACAAGGCTCTCAGACCGTGGCCGAATTCACCTCACGCTTCCGGACCACCGCTGCCCATCTAACCTGGGGTGATGCCGCGGTGAAGGCTGTGTACTTGGAGGGATTGTCACCCCGCATCCGTGAGGGCATGATTGGTCACGAGGCTCCAACCACCCTGGACCAGGCGGTGGACCTGGCTCTCCAGCTGGACCGCTGCCTCCTCACCAGACCAGGAGTGAGGGCGGTTCCCGTACAATCCCGAACTTTCCCCCGCCGTCAGGAGAACCAACGCATGGAGGAACCCATGCAACTGGGTCATTTGCCCCCCGAGGAACGGGCGCGCCGTTTTCAGGAGGGACGATGCGCCTATTGTGGGGCTCTGGGTCATCCCCGTGCAACATGCCCCATACGCCCGGGAAACGGTCCCTCCGGGTCGGTGTAGGAGCTGCCTCACTCGGAGTTTCCACTCATGCAGCTCCTCATCACAGCACCCTCTCGGTCTCCTTCCAGCTGAGCCAAGGACCGGTCCCCCTGGTGGCCCTCCTCGACACCGGAGCTGCAGAAAGCTTTATCGACCAGGGGTTGGTCAACCGGCTCAAGATTCCACTCACCCTCCTCGATCATCCCGTTCCCGTCACCTCAGTGGACGGGCGCCCTCTCATGCCATATCCGATCACGCACCGAACCCAGAACCTCCGGATGACCATCGGAGAACACGTAGAGACCCTTCATTTCTTGGTCATTCACGCCCCTACGACTCCTCTCATTCTGGGTCATTCCTGGTTCCGCCTCCACGACCCTCACATCTCCTGGTCCACCAGTAAAGTCATGGCATGGGGTGTTAACTGTCGCCTTCATCATCCGTCTCCAGGATCACAGCCTAGGGAGACACCACCCAAGGATGTGGATTTAACACTCCTTCCAGGATCACAGCCTAGGGAGACACCACCCAAGGACGTGGATTTAACACTCCTTCCACCCCAATACCACGATCTGGCTCGGGTCTTTGCAAAGGAGCCTACCACCAAGCTGCCTCCTCATCGCCCCTACGATCTGGAGATCAGGCTTCAGCCCGGAACCACCCCGCCTCGGGGTCGGCTGTTCTCGCTCTCCCCGGCAGAGACCCAGGCGATGGACGCTTACATCAATGAGGCTCTCCAGAAGGGGTTTATCCGACATTCCACGTCTCCTGGGGCGGCAGGGTTCTTCTTTGTGAAGAAGAAGGAAGGTGACCTCCGGCCCTGTATAGACTATCGTGGGTTGAATAAAATCACCATCAGGGACCGCCATCCTCTTCCCTTAATGAGCATGGCTCTGGACGCCACTGCCCAAGCCACACTGTTTACCAAGCTGGACCTCCGCAGTGCATACAACCTCATCCGCATAAAGGAAGGAGAGGAGTGGAAAACCGCTTTCATTACACCCACTGGACATTATGAGTACCTGGTCATGCCCTTCGGCCTCTGCAACAGCCCTGCCGTTTTCCAGCGTTTCATCACTGATGTCCTCCGTGACATGCTGGGTCGTTGGGTTTTTGTTTATTTGGACGACATCCTCATCTACTCCCGCACGGCCGAGGAACACACCCAGCATGTTCGAGCCGTTCTGTCACGCCTCCTGGAGCACGACTTATTCTGTAAACTGGAGAAGTGTGCTTTTCACCAGGAGTCCACCTCGTTTCTGGGATTCATCATCTCCTCCCAGGGCCTGCGCATGGACCCACAGAAGGTTCAGGCGGTCGCGCAGTGGCCACTACCCAAGACCCTGAAGCAGTTGCAGAGTTTCCTGGGGTTCTGCAACTTCTACCGCCGGTTTATCCGCAACTTCAGCGCCCTTGCGTCACCATTAACTTCCCTGACAAAAACAACCAATCAGCCTCGCCCTTTCCGCCTCTCCCCGGAGGCCGTTGCTGCCTTCCATGAGCTGGTCCGCCGCTTTGTAAGCGAGCCCATCCTCCTCCACCCGGACCTAACACGGCCTTTCGTTGTGGAGGTGGACGCCTCTGAGATGGGTGCGGGAGCCGTACTGTCACAACGTAGCCAGGACTCCAAACTCCATCCCTGCGCATTCTTTTCCCGGAAGTTCTCTCCTACCCAGCAGAACTATGGGGTCGGGGACCGGGAATTGTTGGCGATAAAGTGGGCCCTGGAGGAGTGGCGACAGTGGCTCCTGGGTACCCCCACTCCTTTTCTAATCTGGAATGATCATCAGAACCTCATCCATATTCAGACCGCTCGCCAACTCAACCCTCGTCAGGCCCGGTGGGCCCTCTTTTTCGAACCTTATAACTTTCACATCGCCTACCGCCCCGGCTCAAAGAACCTCAAGGCGGACGCCCTGTCCCGTCAACACACCCAGGATCCAAGGCCTCCTGAACCGAGGTCCATCCTCCCGACCGAACGGTTCTTGGCCGCCCTGCAATGGCCTCTGGAAGCCTCCATCCGGGCGGCTCTCCCGGCGGACCCGGCGCCCCCAGAGACGCCTCCTAACCGCCTTTACGTTCCGGCCGTGTGTCGACAGGAGGCCTTGAGGTGGGGGCATAGTTCACGGCTCGCGGGACACCAAGGCCAGGCTCGTACCTTCCAGTTCCTCCGCCGGGCCCTGTGGTGGCCCTCTATGAGAAAGGACGTGCGTGAATACACCGCTGCATGTGACACTTGCGCCCGGTCTAAGTCCACCACCCAACCTGGAGCCGGGGAATTGCAACCGCTCCCTGTGCCTAAAAGGCCGTGGTCGCACATAGGTGTGGACTTTGTCACGGGGCTTCCCGCTGCCGACCACCTGGACACCATCCTCACCATCACCGACCGCTTTTCGAAGGCTGTGCACTTAGTGGCTATGGCAGGGCTCCCCACGGCTAAGAAAACGGCGGAGCTCCTCCTCGATCATGTGGTGAGGCTCCACGGATTCCCCCAGGACGTGGTGTCTGACAGAGGGCCTCAGTTCATCTCACGTTTCTGGAAGGCTTTCTGTCGGTTGGTGGGCGCTTCCGCCAGTCTGTCGTCAGGCTATCATCCCCAGACTAATGGTCAGACGGAGAGAGCAAACCAGCAGCTTGGGCGTTACTTACGCTGCTTCGCCTCGTCTCAACCGTCCACCTGGCCTCGTTACCTCCTATGGGCGGAGCTCTCTCACAACCTCCAGACGTCCTCCGCCACGGGTCTATCGCCCTTCGAGACCTGCTACGGATACCAGCCCCCTCTTTTCGACCATCAGGTGCCGGAGGTGGAGGTTCCGGCGGCTCAGGATATGGTCCGCCGCTGCCGTCTCGCTTGGATCAGGGCTCGCGCCGCCATCACCCGGGCTAATACGGAGTACTCCCGACAACACCGCCGCCGCCACCGGCCCGGCCCTGTGTTCCAGCCTGGTGACCGGGTTTGGCTCTCTACCGCAAACCTCCGGTTTCCGGCTGGTTCCAGGAAGCTGTCGCCTCGCTTTTTGGGGCCCTTCCCAGTCCGAGATGTCCTCGGTCCGGTCGCTTACCGGCTGCGCCTCCCTTCCACTCTTAAGGTGCACCCGGTATTCCACGTCTCACAGCTCAAGCCGGTGGTGTCTTCTCCTCTCCATCCGCCTCCGGCCCGGGTGCCGACGCCCCGAGATGTCGATGGGGACCCCGTCTACACCGTCCGCAAGATTCTGGACGCCCGCCGCCGGGGCCATGGATGGCAGTATTTGGTGGACTGGCAGGGTTACGGTCCGGAGGAGCGTAGCTGGGAGCCTGCCCGCTCGTTTCTGGATCCTTCCCTGTTGGCTGATTTCTGGTCTCGTCGCCCTGGGCCTTCTGGAGCCGTCCCTCGCGGAGGGGGTCCTGTCATGAACTCCTCCTCTTAACCTCCTCTGCGGGCCGGGCTGGCGCTGCACTCCAGTTCCCAGCATGCCTGTCACCGACGCTTCCCGGTGACGTCATCCCGCTGAGCCTATTTAAGGACCTGTCACAGCGGAGCCGGCACTCAGTCATCATCTAACGATAGACGCCAAGCCATTCTAAGACCTAAGACACTAACTCTACGAACCATACGGGAAGAGAACTTCCCACGCTGCCACATATCAGTCTCCATCCACCATTCTCTCCGCGCCTGGGTCTCATAACCACTCCAGCTCAGCCCATCGAACCTGACAGACATGGTGGACTGAGTTAGGGTCCAGGGATTTGAGCTGTCCAACATGGGGTCAATAACACAATGTAAATCACTGCCCAATATTAAAAGATGAGTATCCAGTAAAGGGAGATTACTTAGAAGTTGTGATGACCAGAACTTGAGGACCCATGAAGACACCAAACACAGTAAGACGATTTAACAGTCTTTATTAGCCTGAAGCTAAGAAGAGGTGTTACTGGAGTAAAACTCAGGTAAAGGTAGAGTCGAAGGCAGACGTGTCAGAACCAGACAGGTACAAGGAGCAGGTGAGAGATGTGGTCGAAGACGGGCGAGGGTCGTGGAGGCAGGCAGTTTTTGGCAAGGGTCAGGCGTGGAAACGAGGTCGGGAGGCTATGATCAGGCAGGATGAAAAAGGCTGGAAGATTTACTAACAGAAGCGTTGAATAATCTGGCAGTGGTTGGAGAGCAGGCCGGATCTAATATAGCAGGAGAGGCAGGTGTGTGGCATAAGCTAGATGAAGGGACCAGGTGTGATGAATGAAGGCTGATGAGATGAATGATGGTGCATGGAGGTCAGGGCATGGCAAGATCATGACAGAAATATATTTATAAAACCTGTACTGTCAAAATTTGGTGCATATACTTTAACTAAGACAACAGGTTCATTTTACAGGCTGCCGGCAACTATCAAATATCTCCCATTTTTGTCTGTTTTAACCTCAGAGGCTGAGAACTGCACTCTTGTGTTTATTAATATTGCAACCCCCCTAGATTTCAAATTAAATGTTGAATGAAGTACATTTCCCACCTATGTGCACCTGAGCTAGAATGATCTGTATTCTGTATTCTTGTAAAAACGCTATATCGCCCTTCAAACATTTTAGGTGGGAAAATATTTTAGATCATACCTTTAATGTTCCAAGTCAAAAATCTCAGTCGACCGTGGTCAAGGGACTGACCTGGAGTATTAATCATTGACCACTGATAGAGAACCAAGAGATAAAATTATTAAGGGGGGTGGGAGGACACTCTTTCTGGGCACTGCTCCATGCCCAAATGTTAGAGACAGCAGTGTAAACTCCAAATGGAGCAGCTTTACGAGAAAGTGTTCCCGACTGCAAACAAACCTCAATCCATTAAAGCTCTAACAGAGTCATTTCTTAATAATTCTTAGGCACACAAAAAGAAAAAGAAATAAAAAATCCAACATGTCTGCCTTTATGAGACAAGCAGAACAAAGCTAGAATGATGCAACTTGACACTATCAAATTTAGTCTGTTGCTGTTTTAAACCAAAGCAGCCTCTCCTCATAGCGTCTTTATTGCATGACTGTCTTAACATATTCCTGAGCCTCCGCCCGTGAGACAAAGTCATGCTGAGTCCTCCGATACGTGATGCGTAACTTCACAGGATAGAGGATCCCGAACAGAACTCTCTGGAATCCGCGAAGCTGGCACTGCACCTCGCTGAAAGCCACCTGGGCTCACGCAGTCTTAGCAGTGTGGTCAGAGAAGACTGGGAAGATGATCATGTTGTAGATCCTCACCTGTTGCAATTCTCTGCAGCCTTACATCCAGAGCGCGGGGACGTCCACCAGTGTTTGGCTTAGGGGTCAGAGTCCGATGGGCTCTGTCCACGAGTGGTTCCTTCACGAGCTGAAATGCATCCATGAGAAGCTTGGACACCTCCGTGATGGATAAGATGTTTTCCTCCGGTACCCCAAAGATGTGTATATTATTTTGGCGGGACCTGGACTCCAACTCTTTGCAGTTATCCTCCAATTTGACCAGCTCTTTTGACATAGCCACCACTTTAGCCTGACGTTGGATAGCGTCATCTGTATATGTCAAGAGGGATTGCTCCATTCCCACAACGGTACCTCTGAGCCCAGCGAACTCCTGCCGCGTGGCCGAGATTTCTGAAGAGAGGCCGGCCTTCAGCGCCTGTATGTCAGATCTGATACATGTGAAGTTCTCCGCAAATACAGATATGTCAGCCCCGTTTTGAAAAGTGTTTCTTCACGAAGCTCAGAGAGAAGTTCAGGCTTTGTGGATTGCACCTTTAAGACAAATTAGTAGACTTGTGAAAAAATTTATTTTACTGTTGATGCATTTAAACCTGATTTAGTGTAAGATGAATGCTGGGGTTTGCTGTGGGATCTCACTGGGATCATAGCATGCAGTCAGCAGCTTGTGACTGGTGCCGACATAAAGAAACCAGCTTTGATCAGAGATCTCTTTTGACTCTGTCCCATGCAGAATGTGGTGATGCTTATGAGTGACTTTGTGGACTGGCTCATCCCAGATATTCCCAAGGACATCAGCCTCCAGATCCACAAGGAGAAGATCCTCATGGTGGAGCTTTTTATGAAGGAAGAACAAGGGAAAAGGCTGGCAGTGCAGGACAACCACAACCAGGAGACCTGCACCATCCCGTCATCAGACGATCAGAGCCCATCACGGCCCCGCTCACATTCTGTCATCCACTCCAAGGCCAGCTGGTGATGGTCCATCCACAGGGCTGCTTTTATACAGCACCATAGCTTTTGCTGTTTTTAATGAGTATTTTCTATGTTGACGTTGTCTTATAAGAAACCATCTATCCACATTTAATGTTAGATTTTACATTTGTAACCCATCATACATAGACCAAGGAACTCTTCAGCTGGTGTCTGCGTGACCTCATTGCATGTCTAATGTATTTGAGAGGAAAAAGCCATGCGCTCCTCTGAGGGATCTGACTTGAGTTCCCCAGAGGAGACTCGACCAAGCCCAGCCCTCAGCCTCAGCTGGCTCAGAGCAAGCTGTAGTACCTGCCTCCTGTCCCACAAGACATTTATGGACCTTTTACAAAGTAAACAGGCTCAGTGATTCCGTCCAAATGGTCCTCCGAGAAAATTTTCTTCCTTGTATCTTTTAGAAAGAAAGACAAGCGACACCAATGTGTAACGCTTTTTGTGGATGTTATTTGCAGATGCAGAGATGCACTGTTACGTGTTGTGATGATGCTACATGATTCTAGTGTGTAGGTACAGCAGCAGGTCTGGTGTTGATTGTGTTTTATTCTGAATTTGGCTCATCACTCAATCCAGTTAAAACTTTAAAGCTGCAGTTAAAAAGTGCCAAAAACCTATGTTGCTGATGGCCAAATGGATGACATCCAGATTCCTTTGGACTCCAGAGGATCGGGTTCACAAAGGGTTGGATGGTGGATGGGAGGGGCGGTACCAGACAAACCCTGACTTTGTTTTTTAGTGTTGGGGACCACGCCTGGCCCTAAACGAGAAACCGGCTAAGGGACATCTGTGTCGAATGGTTTGGAGCTACACAGCAGCACATATTTCATTAGTAAAGATGTCTTGCTGAATTTGTTTCTACTAATTATTCTTCCAGGGTTTTTTTTTTTTTACTGTTTTTGTTTGGGTTGAGGCTGATGCCATTTGGCATTATGAGCAGTAGTTGAGATGTGTGAGTCAGTCCTGCAGCAAGAACACATCAGCATGTATGACTGAGACTACTATAATATTCTTTTTAACCTGCATTGTAATATCTGATAATAAAATATGGATTAACTCCTTTGATGTGTTTGTTTTGGTATTTGAGATGCCCTGGCTAATTACATCACTTTGCATAGCGGCAATGTACAAACAAGCCGTATAAAGCGGCAGATGCCGAAGCGTTATGTATGGAAGCCAAAGTGTGCCACATAATCAAAAAAATAAAATTAAAATATTGAATAATTTTTTAAAGCTTTATGTACATATAAATAAAAACATTACAAATATAATGAACCTTTTTAAATAGTATGTTATATAACAAGAAGGAACATCTGTAAAAATTATGCATTCCAATATGGCAGTCTGATGACGTCATAATATGCAAAGTTGATCAGTGAATTTGCTCCCAACACGAACTTTGGGTCCTACTGAAGATTTTTCTCATTCACACTTTACCTTTATCTTTAACCATTTCCAAGCTACAACCTTTTGAAATAGTGATGTCAAAATTGATTATTTTCTTGAAAAAACTCTGGTGCCCAAAGGGTTAAAACCGTGAAAGCCTATATCAGATAAACAACTTTATTTTATTATTTATGTCAGATGTTGTGGGCTCTTTTGATCATTTTCTTGCTTCTCAGCAGCAAAACACTGCAGCTCTGTCGTCACTGAAACATTTTTACACACATTTATCCAGTCAGATAGGCAGTCGGCTGCTAGTTTACTAATACAGGGTATATACAGCAATCCTTAAGTAAAATTTATTAACTTTTAATACTTTTTTTTTTTTTTTTGGACCTTCAGAATTTTTTTAAAACCATCACAACACTAAATTGCAAGTGTTAATCAGCTACCAATTTACACATATTTTAACATATATAACATATAAAAAGAATAGACTTAGAGACTCATTGATGCTGACAACGTATTGCACATATTTATTTTACTTAGAAAATAAAACAAACATAAAATGTGCAATGGAGAGAATGGATAGTTCCAGCACACTGACATTCACTGCAAATTGATGCATTCCAAACTGATATCTTCTATGAACTGTTTTATTTTCACAAATTGGAAACATGAACTGGTGAACTATTGTTTGCACTTGTGCTATAGGCCTAATATGAACTTTTGGGCAAAATATCCTATGGCAAGTGCTTTACTTTCATGGCTTTTTCCGCAATAGTTTTGTCCATTTTGACCAGTTCCTCTTTTTTCTCCTTGTGTCTCCTTCTTAGTGTGTTTGATTTGGTGATTAGCTGGGCCATTTTTGACCCAGCTTTCCCTTCTGCCTCCTCAGCTAATTTGTTGGCATCATTTTCAAGGATGGCACAGACTTCGTCCAGGACTTTGCGTTGCTGCTTGAGCTCCTGTAGTTCGTCCTCTGCGGCCTTCCTTTTCTGTGTTTGAGCATCACTCTCCCTCTTTTTACACTCTTGCTCCAGGTAGAGCCTGTACTGGGACCTTGCTGAGGCCACAGAAGCCAGTAAGTCCTTGGTTAAAGGCACCTTGAGGACACCACCACAGCTACTAACATTGTCACAGATTAACCTCAAAGCCTCCAAGGATTCACTTGAGAGAAGGTTACAGGTTTCCACCTCCTTGTTGATGGAGAAGCCCCTCTCCACGGTGGCTTGTCCGTGTGAAAGAAGTAAAACACTGGCAGAATCTCAACGGGTCCATGTAGGATGGGCTGAGGGTCAAGTGTAGGAGCACATATATTATATTATATATATAATACATTATATTTTATTTGTGTTTTATTTATTTAGAATTTTAATGCTATTATAACCCTGAAATACTGCAAACACATTTGATTTCAATTGATAATTGGTAATTCAGCAATTAAATTATTTAGTCCCCCCCCCCCCCCCCCCCAAAAAAACAAAACAAAACCTGATGATATATGGAAAACAATTGTTGTTAACTGTGGTAAACACGTAAGAGAGGTGAGGAGTAAACTCACGCAATATAATGTGCTACACAGATACTATTATACACCATCTAGATTGTTTAGAATGAAGCTAGTGGATGACGATTCATGTTGGAAATGCAAAATGAGTATTGGGACGTTCACGCATTGTATTTGGGAATGTGCTCCTATCAGATGTTTTTGGACCCGTATTGTCAAGATCTTAAGTAATTGGTGTGGAACAGACATCCCTTTTAACCCAGAACTGTGCTTATTGGGAGATAAATCTCAGTTGCCTAATGTAAATAAGTGTAATTTTTTAATCATCTCAGTGGGGTTAACAACAGCCTGTCGAGTCATTTTAAGACACTGGAAAGCAGTAGAATCTCCAGAGGTTAAGGAATGGGTCTGTGCAATGGCTGAATCTGCATCATATGAATGTATGCTCAGTAAAATTAGTGAAGACAACAGAGAGGGAACTTATCACTGGGATGGATTCTGGAACTTTATAAAGACAGACAAAGGCCTTGGGTGAAATCAAGCATGCTATGTGACTGCTGTTGTCCCGACATTACGTGTCTGCAGGAGTTATATGAATGGGACTTGTATCAAATCAACTGTTATAACTGTATGTTTAGTCCCTCCATGTTTAGTATCTATTGAGACTGCTATGTACCAGCCCCTCAAAGAAAGTTCAATAAAAACTTGAATAAAAAAAAATACTTACCTTTATATGATGCAATAAATCTTCAGCCTTTCCATGTCCCAAAAACTGAGATCCAAAGTATCTGGATTGGACTCGGTCGTCCTCCCAATATCGAACATGAATGTCAAGATGTTTCTTCTTTGACGCCTGATTGAGGCTCTCATCGAACATCAACATGAATGGCCCAGCCTTGTTGATGCCATCAACAAGCTGTTTTTTGAAGAATGATGCTAATCCAAATCTGATGATGTACCCGGTTTTGTCTTTACCACACGTGAATGACTTTGCAATGTCAGAGTCGGGAAACATTTCTTTAAACAGCTCCGAAATCCCTTCATTGGAGTTCAATGAGTGGTGTTTAACAGCAGTGTTCAGACACCACAGAGCCACCGCGCGCAGTGTTGGTGTGGCGCCCATGACCACCCGAAGGTCAGACGTTGCTGGAGCCATAGTGCTGGCCGGTAGGCTTACCATGGCACTACTTTGTGGTGGTGGTGCAGCCGTACAGACAGCTGAGAGTGGTAGAATTAATTGGTCTCTCCGAGCACGTATTCCATTTTTATGTTTAGTGGACTGCATATGCGAGCGAAGTGCGTTAGCTCCCATCCAGTTGACATTGATGATTTTTTTACACACCGAACAATAAGCCTGCCTGTTATTACCTACTACAGGTCTGAGCCAGTCCTTAAACGCTGGGTCGTCCACCCAGCTAGCAGAAAACTTGCATTTGCCCATGAAGACGATGATGGTTGTCCACTCGTAGAAGATATGCCTTGAGGTAAATCTAAAATTAAGCGTAAACTATGGCGTTTGAAGCGTGCCACAACCCGTGCACGCGGATTGGGTCCACAGCGCGCTTGTGAACGGGAATCGCGAGCGAAAATATACATGCAAGCGCGCGTGTGAACGGGACTCGCGAGCGAAAATATACATGGTGAGAGGTCATTTGTGCACTGAGAGGGAGCAAACTGTGTCTGTGAGCGCACAAGGATGTGCACAAGTGACAAACCTGCGTGCGCGCGTTGTCAACGAGCACACGGCAGAGGAAAACGTGCGCGCGCGGCAGCCTCTCTGCGCGCTCGGTTTCTGACTCCTGCTCGCTCGGCTGTAAGGGCTTTTGGCACTCTGGAGGTGTGGCCTGTGGCAGATCTTCTCTGTCCTCTGATTGGTTAGTTTCCCCCGCACTTTACCCTCTACCTATCTATATAAAAAAGTCTGATATTCAGTAGTTGCTGGCATAGCTCAGCTGGGAGAGCGGGTGACTCTTCCTCCCGGAGGATCCAGGTTCGAGTCTGGGCAAGGAAAATGTAGTAGATGTCATGTTAATTTTTCTTAATTTCAGGTATTTTACAGTTGTGACCGTTCAACTGTCATTAAACGTCCGAATGTTTGCTGGGCAGTGTTTTAAAAAGTGCACATAAGCTAGATGGTTTTAACCATATAAAATTACATTTTTTGTGATACTGGAAAAATACATACTGAAATAAAACTACTGATTGAAAACTTTATGACTGTGGTTGTACAATATATGACTCACTAATACACTGCAAACTCCCTTAGAGTGGGGCTTCCAGAGAGAGAGAGAGAGAGAGAGAGAGAGAGAGAGAGAGAGAAAAGTTCTTGCCTCATTAATGTATTGTTTATTTTTTTCAGTATTTAATTGACAAATTATCCTTTCAAATAATTAATTGATGAGTTACATAATTGTCCATTTAGAATTGTTGAATGGACTGAGTCAAGTTTGGTGCACTTTATATATTTCAAAACATGTTTTTTTTTTATTTTAATGATGCATATAAATAATTTAAATGTTAATTTAATGAAATATTTCTATTTTTTCATTACCTCACCCTTGTTTTGACAAAAACGGGACCTTGCTGGATAATATCATGGAGAAACTATTTGTTCACAGTACATGGCTCAGTGAGGATCTGTGTAAAGGAGGAGATACTCAGAAATCTGCCTGCAGATTGTTACAACCCAGACTGGAAGTGGTGGGCTGTAATAAGAAAGGAGACCAAACAGAGGAGTGGGGGTTCAACAACTGATTTATTTAACAAAAGTAAGGATTTACTAAAGCAAGTTAGTGAACAGAAAATGGCCAGTGAGGACTCTCCACCACACAGGAGAGACCCAGTGAAAGCAGAAAAACAGTAGGCTTTGTAGGCAGCACCACACCCTGAGCCCAGGTGCCTCCAAGGCTGCTTAACGAGCTGCCTACAACAGAAGAAAAACACAATTAAACACAAATGAAAACCCAATGAGACGGTGGGGGCATCACAACACGTTCAGGACTACCCAAACACCAGTAATTCTTGACTGCACTAACTTGCTTTAGTAAATCCTTTGGTTAAATAAATCAGTTGTTGAACCCCCCACTCCTCTGTTTGGTCTCCTTTCTTATTACAGCCCACCACTTCCAGTCTGGGTTGTAACAATCTGCAGACAGATTTCTGAGTATCTCCTCCTTTGGTATACAGATCCTCACTGAGCCATGTACTGTGAACAAATAGTTTCTCCGTGATATTATCCAGCAAGGTCTTGTTTTTGTCAAAACAAGGGTGAGGTAATGAAAAAATAGAAATATTTCAATAAATTAACATTAAAATTATTTATATGCATAATTAAAAAAAAACATGTTTTGAAATATATAAAGTGCACCAAACTTGACTCAGTCCATTCAACAATTCTAAATGGACAATTATGTAACTCATAAATTAATTATTTGAAAGGATAATTTGTCAATTAAATGCTGAAAAAAATAAACAATACATTAATGAGGCAAGAACTTTTTAAACTTGAACATACCTACACCCACAAGTCTATTTTTACCTGGTTTAAACCATCTAGCTTATGTGCACTTTTTAAAACACTGCCCAGCAAACATTCGGACGTTTAATGACAGTTGAACGGTCACAACTGTAAAATAGATCACAGGAATTAGGAAAGAATAATATGACATCAACTCTATGTTCCTTGGCCAGACTCGAACCTAGATCCTCCAGAGTGAGTCACCTGCTCTCCCAGCTCAGCTATGACAGCAACTGCTGAATCTCAGATGTTTTTATATAGATAGGTAGAGAGTAAAGTGCGGGGTAAACTAACCAATCAGAGGACAGGGAAGATCTGCCACAGGCCACGCCTCCAGAGTGCCAAAACTCCTCACAGCCGAGCGAGCGGAATTAGAAACCGAGCGCGCAGAGGCTGCCGAGCGCGCACGTTTTCCTCTGCCGTGTGCTCGTTGACAACGCGCGCACGCAGGTTTGTCACTTGTGCACATCCTTGTGCGCTCACAGACACAGTTTGCTCCCTCTCAGTGCACAAATGACCTCTCACCATGTATATTTTCGCTCGCGAGTCCCGTTCACACACGCGCTGCCATGTATATTTTCGCTCGCGAGTCCCGTTCACACGCGAGCTGTGGACCCAATGCGCGTGCACGGGTTGTGGCACGGGTCTGACGCGATAGAAAACCAGCCACTTCTGTTCAGCGGTTTAGACAGTTGACCGCGCGGTCTGAAATGATGCCAAACGACCGCTGAATATGACGTCATCATTATGTGACCGGATATGCTTAAGCCCCGCGAATTTAAGCATATAATAGAATTTCATTCA
Source organism: Nothobranchius furzeri (assembly GCF_043380555.1). NCBI lineage: Eukaryota > Metazoa > Chordata > Actinopteri > Cyprinodontiformes > Nothobranchiidae > Nothobranchius > Nothobranchius furzeri. The sequence continues at coordinate 23,379,347 of NC_091749.1, forward strand.
GAATGCTATATATTTCTATGGCGATATTAAGAATACGACACCTGATAGTCTGACAAAAATACCTAATTTGGAAAAAATAATACCTCTGAGACCAAATTAAACACTTTTAATGGCCTTAAATTTGACTGTTTTTATTTATCACTTTTTAATACCTTTTAAAACCCCGCGGACACCCTGGTTAAGGTTTTTGTCCTTTGTCTGTTATGACTGTACCTCCCGGTTGCGAGGTCACGAGCAATGTGTTATCTGGTTTGGAGACCAGAGATTAACCTGTGGAACACTGATGAAGTGGACAGTGTTTTAACCTTTGCATTTCATGGCTTTCTTCACCTTCATGGTGGATGGCTGCTTATACTGAGCCAGGATCCTCTGGAGGTTTCTTCCTGTTAAAAGGGAGTTTTCCTCTCCACTGTCTCTAAATGCTTGTTTAGTATGAGGATTGCTGTAAAGACTCTGACAGTGACTCGATGCAACCTGCTGGGTTCCTTATATAGGAAACTTTTTACTAATTGATCCTCAGTCAGCACCTAGTTTTACCTTTGTTGGTCAAACTAAATTCAGCTTTTTGCCTGATCCTATCGGGTTTGCAGGATTTCCTTTTTCCATCATAAAATGTCTAAGGTTTGCTGATAAAAGATCCAAGATGTTACATCCAGACAACAGATCCACTAATCCAGCGTCAAGTCATGGAGGCAAAGTATTCATGAGGGTAACCCAGACCTACCTCCTTCCCAGTGACTCTCCAGCTCCTCCGTGAGGATCCCAAGGTGTTAACAGGTCAGAGAAGATTTATAAACCTCTGGGTGATGCATGGGTCTTCCACTCCAGGGGGAGGTAGCTAGGAGGCATCTTAGACAAGTTCCTGGACCACCTTACTGGAATCCTCAATGTGAAGATGAATGTGTTGATACTCACCCGATTTCAAGCCAGTTACAATTACTCTATTTCTTCAAACCAATGTTGTTTATGGAGCAATCTACACGAACAGCTCCACAGAAACTGACTTTAAGGTTCAGTTAGAAAGTGGTCAGCATGTTTCCCCATGAATAAATTAGCATCACAACATTTCTGCATCCAATCAAACGTAAAATGTCTATGATTTGCAAAGAGATGGAGATGTATGTTGATTACAGCTGAGGAAGAGTTTAAAATGGAGAGGATTTTGAATTGAAGGTGTAGTGAGACATTCAACTTGTGACTCTTCATTTTTCCTCCACCCTCCAGTCACTCTTCCTCTAGGTTAGATGCGCCCTCTAGTGGCTAACTCAAAAAACACACACCCGCAGAGTGTCATCGACCCACACGTGTCAGTGAGGATAAAACCATCACGACGATCCCGGGGAATTCTGGGAAAATATTCTATGAACTGACAGACAAAAAAGGGAGACATCTTAGTCTGGATTCAAACAAACACAAAAAGATCAGACCTACGGGCTACATAGTGGTGCAGGTAGTGGCACTGTTGCCTTGCAACTAAAAGGTTGCTGGTTTGAATCCCGGCTGCAGTCTTTCTGGGAAGAGTTAGCATGTTTTCCCCAAACATGTGGGTTTTCTCCCAGTACTCTAATCCCAGAGCAGGAGCATGTTTGAGTTTGCATAAAAGCGTAAAATGCACAAACACAAGTCAGACACGGTGGTGGTAGTGTGGTGGTCTGAGGCTGCTATGCTGCTTCAGGACCTGGACCACCTGATGTAAATGATGGAACCATGAATTCTTCTTTCTAGCAGAACGTCTTGAAGGAGAATGCCTGACCTTTGACTTTCAACAGGATTTTCCTGCTGAAAACCCTCCAATGTGGCTGAATTCAGACGAACCTGTCAAGTCTGGGATAAGTCCGCTGATGATGATAAAGAAATAAAGACATTAAATGTTGACTTTATGATTGTTGAGTCTCTAAAATAAAACAACCCATACAATTTAACGTGTGTATTAATACATTTATTACATACTAAAAGATATTTTTCAGCACCGTTTCTGAAAACACAACCCGACGCTCCCAGGACAACAACAGCCATACAAAGTTGTCCTCCGACATATGAGTATCAGTAATACTCCGGCCCACGTCTCAGTACGATAATCATCATCATCCTGGTTCATTCACTCCTGGCTTTCACACACATGTAGCTCCTTTGCGGGTCCTCAGCAGGCCCGTTTAGGAGGTGATGGGCACCATACCATTAGGACTCAGGATCTCGATCCAGTATCCATCAGGATCCTGGATAAAGGCCAAGCCTTTCATTTTACCTGGAGGAGGGAGAGAAGTCAGTCAACGTTAAATACTGGATGTAGAAATCTGTACAACATTCAGCCTTCTGAGGGGACACCAGTACCTTTCCAGGCTGAGACTGCTGGTCATAAACTAAGAAAGTTAATAACCAGTTAACTGATATAACCAGGGTCAGATTAGCTTTTTAATGTTAGAGTTGTTCCACGGGGGCAGATCAATGCATTAGGTTGAGGGCAGGTCGCTTTAGACTACGTTAAAAGGTTTCATTAACAGGAAGCCATGTAATACGTGTTTTTGTTTTATAAACTCAAGTTCCACAAGCTCAACGTGAACGTTTTTAAGTATCTTTGCTTGCATTTGCTGCAGAAAGGAACTATATGGTAAATGATCAGGTCGGAAAAGGCTCGTCTCTTCTACGCCTCAGTGCAAATTAACATTTCATGATGTTTTCTTCTTGGATGAATCACAGTAATGTGATCTGGCCCACCTCTACCTGGATGTGTATGATATTTTATTAAGTTGCTCTCCAGAGGAAATACTTCCATATTGTTTACAGGGAACACAGCAAACGTTTAGTTTTTGTTAGAAGTAAATTATTTCATTAGTTAAGATTTTAGAATAGTCTCCATCTGTGGGCTTGCCGCTGATATCTCCCGGGACTCTGCCGGCTGCTGGTTGTGGCCCCCCGGCAGTTTAGTTGCAGTAGTAAAAGGAATCGATTAATAATATGTTTAATATTATTAGCCGTATTCTGAGACTTCCCATCTTACCGTCATCTGGCTTCTTTACAAACGTGACTCCCTGCTCTTCAAACAGTTTACAGGCTGCATAAACGTCAGGAACTGCAATGCCAATGTGTCCTGCAACATTTCAAATGATGTTTTAGTGGTTTAGATCCATGGAAAACAAGCTAACACACAACATTTAAACAGAAAAAGATTAAAATCATGCAAATATGCTTTTAAACTGAGAAAAAAAAACAATGTAGTATTTTTATTTTACCAAAGCCTCGTGGGTCAGAGTTTCCGTTGTGATAAGACAGGCTGTCATCAGACTCTGAACCCCAGTTACTGAAACAAACAGGAACAGGGTGTCGTTGTAGGAATTGCAGACATTTGCTCAACTAAACTGAAAATCATGAGAACCCCAGCGTGCCCATCGAGACACCAGGAAACTGGTGCACGAACACCATGCATAAAACAGTCCCAGAGCCTTCAGATTAATGAGCAGCTGGTTGTAATAAACCACCAGTGCTAGGATTTATTTAATAATTACTGAAATAATGCTATGTATTTTAAATAAGTGATGAATACCAGTGATTGTTGGTCAGCTGAATACTGTGAACCTTTGAAGAATCAGAATCTGCTGCGACATCAGCTACAGTAAACGCTCCAAATAAACAGCCAATAAATGTCAGTGAACGTGTCACATCCAGGCATCACCAAGGGGACACCCCACAGATCCAGAACTGCTCCCAACACAGAAGTGTCCACCGTCATCCGCTAGGGACTGGTACCAGAAGTAAGCAAATCCCAGACCAACCTTGTCAAAAAAATTTTGAGTACTGCAACTTTTGCAACTTTTGCTTTCCACGCTGTAATTTCCCCATTCACTGGCTGGAAACGTCTTCTTGAAAAGTCCTAAGTATCAAACAGTAAAACTCAAAAGTTGCAGTTGCTTACCTTAAATAATTTGTGTGCTTAGACAAGCTGATGGCCACAAGTTACATGCATGTAATTGTTTCAATACTAAATCCAAATGAATAAGAAATAATTTAATATTTAGTATATTGCAACAGGTGGATCTGTTTTCAAGAATGTAACATTAAATTGGCTTAAAGCACATGTGCACACCCCACCAGGGCTAATTTCTACATGACCTGCAGCTCCCTGGTGGCTTATGTCCACATCTGCAGATTAAGCAGAATTCATGGAGAGGTTAGTTTAGAGGGTGGCCATAATTTTAACATTAGATTTTTTTTCTCAAAAATTTGGCTAAATGTTTTATTTATTCATTCTTCCTGTTTAATTTTATTCATTTATTGCTGTTTGTTTTGTACAAAGCTGAATTGGTTCCCTTTCTCGTTTCTAATGTGGAAAGGTTAATTCCAACTAATTTTTTCACTTCCTGTATCTTTAATCTGCTCTAATTATAAAATGTTTTATTCCACGGGTGACCAAATAAACTCTTGAAATACACGTAGCCTACTGTTTATAAACCTGTAGTACTGAATAAACATGTTGCTAACATAATAATCCAAACTCACAATACATCACTGAAGAAAGTTGCCTTCTTTGGAATTTCACTGATCTACTAAAGGTTTCACATTTTACCAACTGTCTTCTATGGATGTGGCTGTTATTGTAGAATCATCTAGTCCAGGTTTGAAGAGTCTTGTGTTGTAGTTTTGAGCTGGACCAGATCTAAGGTGGACCAAATGAAACTTGTGTATTTTTTTACACTGTAACAAATCTAATAAAAGTTTCACAAATCACAAACCATGTTTTAAGGACACTACTATTAGTTTTAATAATCTAGTTAAGGTCTGAAGAGTCCAGGTGTTGTAGATTTTGAGCTGAGTCAGTTCTAATGTGGCCTAGAAATGTGATGAAATCAGCTTTCTTTGAACTCTCAAATGAAATAAAAGTTTTAAACATTTGAAAATGCCTTAAGGAATTTGTTATTAGTGCAGAATAACCCAATCCATGTTTAAAGAGTCTAAGTTCTGTAAATTTGTAATGAGAGCTGAGTAAAAATGCCCAGGCCATCGGAGAAGTCTCTAGGCTGGGTTATCAGATTGTTGTTTGGAGGTTTTTTTTCATGATATGTTTTTACAGTAATCAGACGCCCACATTTTTATTTTTAAACGTCCACATGAGACACGGCGAAGCACAGTGAGTTCACGGCCAGAAAATACATCGGTTCAACTTTCATTTTGGAACCATTTTTCAACCATGACAGTTTTACACAGAAAAAGAGAAAGTTGCATGTCCAAGGAAGGTCCCGCCTTTCTCGCGGTGCTAAGTTCACAGTTTCTTTACAAAGCTCCCCAAAACAGCTTTCTGTTGGTGGCGGTGGCAGGAGAACAGTCTGCACTTAGCAAGGGAAGGCTCCGGTTTGCTGACAAATCAAATGGTCAATCGTAGTAGAGCCCTTCTAGCCAATCAGAGGCGAGAAAGACGGGATCTTCCTTGGACAAATGACGCATCTGGCACAGCCGAAATATCGCATGTGCTCTCGCGAGAAAACAAGTCGTTTACAAAAAAGGGTTCAGAAAAGCACTTTCTTTATTTTTCTAAAATAAGTTTTTTTATGGCCTAAAAGACTATAATATGATGTAGATATCCATGTTAGTAACAGATGATGACTCCATTAATGCAGGCAGCACCGTTCCAGTCTCTGGAGGAGGCCATGACGCGTGCCCGCCTGGATTCCATGAGAGTTTGTAGTTGTGCTGGTCATCTGTGGAGCACTCTGAGGGACATTACAGAAAGTCTTTGATTTGGTGTCGCTTCACTTTGGAGTCACTCAACCGTGTTTGTCTCACTTAAAGCTACCAAGAAACATGAGACACTTTCGGGTTAGAATGTAGCTAATCTCCCACTGATCTCAGACCGTGGCTGAGCATGACCTCACGTAAGCAGCCAGGGCGCCCGGCTCCGATAGCAACAATCTGAGGCTCTGCTCGCCTTTCAACAGTCCATATTAGAGCTCCTCAAGCAACCAGCACGACTACAGCCTCGCATGGAGGCGAGGCAGCCGCGCAGGTCAGCTGCCCTGGAGCTCCATCTAGCTTCGAGGGTTAGCTCAGCTAGCTTGAAGCTACATTGGTTCATTTGTTCCCACCCTCAAAGCCTCACCCTCAACTCCACCACTGTTCCCATATTTGGATTCTCTGGGCATGACAAAATATGTAATATGGCCAAAATTGTGGTAGTGGGAACCTCCCATTTGGCATCAAAAACATATTAATCGAGCCAATGGACATTATTTGTCCAGTATATATGTCGATGGGCATTACTGGGTGAAATGCTCTCTTACTGAGTCAGCTCGATGGTGGCTCTCCTGGAGAAGGTCCAGGCTGTCTTCTCCTTCACATCTGCAGGGATCTCCTTCTTGTCCTCGTAGCCCAAGAAGAAGAGAGAAAACCGCATGGCGGGGAAGTCGAACTTCTGCAGTAGCCTGTAAGATTTCACACAGCAAAGAGAAAGTTGTTTACAAAGCCTAGTTAATGTTTAGGTGGAGATCATTTAACCCATAAAACCCTGTTAAACTATAGCTGCATCACTCCATGAAGGAATGATCACAGAGATGTAAACTAAAACCATCTGATGTGATGTTTAGTTCTGTTACCAACACACCAAACTGTAGCGCCTTATCTGCTGAACAGTCTTCCAATTTTATGTTTGTCAAATTCAAAAAGCAGCAGATTTATCTAACGGACCAAAAGCATGAAAGAAAATATTTAAAATGTAAGTTTTAAATAAAGACCTGATGACTTTTTAGCGTCTGTGGTGGTGACTCATCTAATACTGTACAAATTTAAGCTCAATATCAGTAGAATTGATGAAGTTCCGTCCATTTTCATCCACTTATCCACGGTCGGGTCGTGGGGGCAGCAGCCTAAGCAGGGAGGCCCAGACTTCCCTCTCCCCAGCCACTTGGGCCAGCTCGTCCGGGGGAATCCTAAGGTGTTCCCTGGCCAGGTGAGAGACATAGTCTCTTCAACATGTCCTGGGTCTTCCTTTAGGTCTCCTCCCAGTTGGACGTGCTCTGAAAACCTCACCAGGGAGGCATCCAGGAGGCATCCTGACCAGTTGCCCGAGCCACCTCAACTGGCTCCTCTCGACGTGGAGGAGCAGCGGGTCTCCTCCCGGATGACCGAGCTTCTAACCCTATCTCTAAGGGAGACCACAGCCACCCGCGGGGAAAACTCATTTCAGCCGCTTGTATCCATGATCTCGTTCTTTCGGTCACTACCCAAGGCTCGTGGCCATAGGTGAGGGTAGGAACGTAGATTGACCAGTATATTGAGAGCTTCACCTTCTGGCTCAGCTCTCTTTTCACCACAATAGACCACATCAATGCAGACGTGGCACCAATCCATCTATCGATTTCTCGCTCCATCTTCCCCTCACCCGTGAAGATGACCTCAAATACTTAAACTCCTCCACTTGAGGCAGGACCTCATCCCTGACTCAGACAAGACCATGGTCTTAGATTTAGAGGAGCTGATTCTCATCCCAGCTGCTTCACACTTGGCTGTGAACCAGCCTGAGATCACGTTCTGATGAAGCCAACATGACCACATCATGTGCAAAAAGCAGAGACCCGATCATCAGGCCACCAAAACGGATATCCTCAACACCTAAAGAAATCCTGCCCATACAAGTTTTGAACAAAATCGATGATGAAGAACAGCCCTGGCAAAGTCCAACTCTTACCAGGAACGAGCCCCACTTACTGCCCGCAATGCAGACCAGGTTCTGACACTGGTCACACAGGGACCTACAGACATTTATGTGTTGGAGATATATCTGTGTGTGTGTGTGTGTGTGTGTGTGCGCGCGTGCGTGCATGTGTGTGTGTGCGTGTGTGTGTGTGGTTTGAAGAGACAAGTGAAAGCAGAAACTAAACTACAGTCAGGTTTCTCAGTAAGTCTCCACTCAGGCCTTCTATAGAAGTCATGAACCCTCTGGAGTCGGTGGTATAATTAGCGGTTTTGACAAGTTTTAGTGTTCACCTTTATATTTCACTCCATACTTTATTGTTTATGCCTTGTTTGGTATCATTCTTTTCAGCACAACCTCGCCTATGTGAATTTAGAGTCACTTCTTCATGTTGTCATACTGTATTAGCACACTGAACCTGAAAGTAAACAAAAAATCTAATCTGAGTAGAAAATAAGACATTTATTGAAGTGAAAACCACAAACATTTGTTGTTGCTGTATGTCGATCCACTACTCTTATTTTACTTTTGTGTGTACTTAAACTTGTCTGATGCTTTTGCTGCTTGTGCTTGTTATTCTGTTGTTTATACTATTATTCCTTCTTAACACTGTTTTCATGCAGCTTCTTGCCTTAGTTACACGGCCTTTTTGTATGTATTCTATGTTGTTTTTATGTCCTTTCTAGAAAGCCTAATGTACAACTGGCACAGGACTACAGATGACAACTAGCCCGTGGCTAATTCTAGCATGTTTCTGCATGTCTGATCTTAATACGACCTGTCCTGATTAACAAATTAAATATAAAAAGCAAAAACATCTTCAGCACTCAGAATGACACTATAGGGTGTGAGTGAAAAACAAAAAGAGGTCAAACAACTTTTTATTTAAAATTAAATATGCAAGGCTTGTCGTTTTTCATGTAAAAATGCTTATAAGCTAAAAATGGAGTCTCTGTCTACCTTTGCCACTTCCACAAATGTCCAGCATAAGAGGTTCAGGTTCAGAAAGCCACTAAATTATGTACATATTTACATTTACATTATATACATATATTTACAAAGAAGGTGTCATGACCAGAAAACATTGTTAATGTGTGACAAGCCTATGTGTGTTTATTTATACATATTTCATGTATTTATTTATTTATACTGTATTTTGAAAAGCCACTGGCTCCTTCCTGTCTAGCTGCGGTGCTTCGGGTGCGCTTCTCATGAGAGACAGTCGGAAGTACAGGAGAAAAGTTTGTGTCCCGCCTTATCGACAGTCTCCCGTTTCCAGTTTAATATTTGTATAAGCTGTGGATAAAGCAGGAGGCGGGACTTAAACACAGGTTCGGGTTCGGAGCGCGTGGAGCGTGCTCCCGTTGATAAAGCAACACATATTGAAAGGGCAGGGTGATCAATGACTGTATTAAAAAAGACAGAACAGATAGATGAGCCAAGAAAATATCTTATTTTTAAACATCGGAGTTGAAGTAGCATTTCAGGAGCGAATAAGACGAAGGGGCGTTCCCGTTTACAAACCAAAGCGCCCCTTTTAGCAGCTGGCCGGTTGATATTGGTTGATTTGGGTCTTGTTTCATATCACACAGTGACATTTGAATAACTAAAATTAAAATGCATATTTTTATAAATGAAAACAGCATGAGTTTATAGTAATAATATTAATGTTTAATGTTTGATTGTCTACCTCATTATTTTCAATTTAAAAAATTGCTTTGAGGGCACATTTTCCCGAATGATTAAAATGTGATTAACTAATTACAAAGCATCTAATTAATTAGATAATTTTTTTATTGGGTCCCACCCCTAAAATTAATTAATTAATTAATTAATTTTAAAAAAGAGAGAGACAGAGGGCGAGATCCGGTGTTGGGGTGGGCGTTCCCATTTACAAACAAAAATGCTCCCTTTAGCAGCTGGCCGGATGATATTGGATTCAAGGCATGTTGCTAATGACTACTGCAGTTATGTTCATGGCACAAACAAGAACACCCACCTATTGTTCTTCATGTGTCTGCTGCTATAACTAATTAATATTCCTCCAGGTATCAATACAGTATCCACTTATCCACCCATGCAGATCTCTACTCTCTCGTCTTAGCTGTTTAATTTTTTTACTATAAAATAAAATTCTTCTCATTCTTATTTTTTCACTACTCAAAAACAGCAAAACCACCTAGTTTGTATTTGACTTGTTAATCAAAACCTGACTCTGATTCCTTCCTCCTGGTTAACGACACTTACGTCATGCCGAGGATCCTTGTGTAGAAATCCAGAGATTTAACAGGATCTTTCACCCTCAGCATCGTTTGCTGCATCATGAAATCCTGCAACACACACACACACCAGGTCATAATGAGAATGTGTGGGCCACAGTTCACTAATCCACAGGTGTGGCAGAAGATCTGAGCTCTGCATTCCTAGGCAACAGAGCTCAGATCCCATGTCACAAATTGAATACATTTAGAAACACAAAACTCTGATTTTTCTTACCAACAAGGAGAACAGTTACCAACTAGTTTGCCTCACTGATGCACAAACCTCAACCAGGCGTGGGAAATAATACTTTGTTTTATTCAGACTGGAATGTTCAAATCCAGCATGCACAGATAATTAAAGATGGGTTCTACAAACATGAGATGCATTGCGACATAATCTCTAAACCATGAAGCCTAAAAACCAAAGCTCTTCCGTTATTTACCTCTTTCAAACATGTAGACACAATCTACGGCAGACTGTCCAAGCAGTGCACATGAGAAAATGTGCTGTTTGCCAGAGCTTTGAAGCTAGGAAATGAAGCCATATGGGAAAATATTACTCGACTCTGCACCAGAGATTATGTGAAGGTCAAAATGAAAGTCTTTACTTATATATAATGGGGCGGCGGTGGCACAGGAGTTAAGCGCTCGCCTCGCAACCGGAAGGTCGCAGGTTCGAGACCCGCTCAGTCTGTCACGGTTGTTGTGTCCTTGGTCAAGACACTTAACCCACCTTGCCTGCTGGTGGTGGTCGGAGGGACCGGTGGCGCCAGTGTTCGGCAGCCTCGCCTCTGTCAGTGCGCCCCAGGGCAGCTGTGGCTACATTGTAGCTCATCCCCACCAGTGTGTGAATGTGTGTGTGAATGGGTGAATGACTGATTGTGTTGTAAAGCGCCTTGGGGGGTTCCAGGACTCTAGAAGGCGCTATATCAAATACAGGCCATTTACCATTTACCATAACAACATTCACGTAGATTACTGCAGAAGAGGCAGAATAGATTTTATTTTAGTTTTATTCAAATGTCACCTCTGGAGCACATAATCATTTCTACCTCCATAAACAAAACTAAAGCGCAAAGATGTGACCTCATGAGAGAAAACACGTTCCTCTCTGGTCTTTGCCCTAAAGACATTTTAATTTGAACTTCAACAGTAAGTCTGCTTATTTCTCAGATGGATGTTATCTATGTGGCTGCTCCTCTATAGACATCAAAATTTCACAGTAGAAACAAAATATAGAAGAACACAAAGAAGCTTCTCTCAGTTGTAGCCTGAGGAAAAACAGGGGACTTCGAAGTAACTTCAGTGCCTTTTCAACTTATTTTAAAGTGGGCCAGCACTTGTTATTCAATAAATCTGCAGCAGTGGAAAAAAGCTCTGACACTCCTGTTTCAGGAAGTAGAAGTTTGTTGGTGGGTGATTAGGATATGCAAACATCTCGCCTCTGACTGGTTAACAGCTCTTCTTTATTAGATAAAAATGTTAATTTTGCGTTTTATCTCCACAAACAACAAGCCTGGATGTGTGCGGCCATGTTTGAGAGTTGCTATTGCTAATGTTAGCTTCTACAAGCTAACACGTGCTCTCTTTCCTGGACGCTGAATTAACAAAGCCTTCTGTGGTCACAAGCCAAAGCTGCTAATACTCACTTTATTGGACGGGGATTTGAACAATAAGGCCAAAAATGAGTCGTCTGGCATTTTAAGTTCAACCAGGGGGGAATACCACGTCGCGAGCCAATCCCAAAGACCAGACTCTCTGAAAATCCTGGTCAACAAACCAAATACAATACCACAAAAGTGGCCAGCCTGAAACCCCTCCCATTCACCATGGTAACACATGCTGGAGAACAAACCTGCTCCTGGCAGGCTAGCAGCTAGGCTTGCTTACACTTAGCAAATATGACTGGACGAGGCAAGTTGCGTCTCCTTTTTCTTGTCAGCAGCTGGCAGCTATGAGGTGGTGAATTAGCACCACCGCTGGCCCACAACTTTGTTCTTGATGGCTAAATTATTACTTTTAAACATGAGTTGTAATTGGATTTGCATCGTAATACTTTTTGCATCTAATCTTCATTTGCTGCCATGAGCGTTTCATTCTATTGATTTTGCTCCAGATGTCAGCATCATTAACATAGTTATATATCAGCCACATAAGTAACATGCTGTCCTCTTTATGAATGTTAAAATAGCCTTAAACTATCCATCTAACTTACTGATGTGACTATATATTTACTCTGGTCACACGTGGCAAACACGGTAATAACTTGTAGCTTGTAGCCTGAATAATCAACTTCCGTATTATTGAGGTTCTTTTTTCAAATGTTTTTCTAATTTTTTATTCTCCCTGTGTTTTATTGATTTTTAGCTGTTAGTTTTGGGAATTTTGTTGTATTTCCTTTTTATCCTTTATCTGTGTTCGACATGATTGTATAACGCCGGTTTAATTAACTAACTTTTTTAGTGTACAGCGCCTTGTTTGGTTGTAATACCTTGTTGAATGTGCTTTATAAATAAAATTGGATTGGATTGGATAACTGTTCTAAATGACTTACATGATGTTTTTCCTTGGTGTGTAATATGAGAGCTCAATGTGTTTTTGGGACAAACGGTTTACAGCGTTAACTTTAGGGTCACGTGACAGTCATGAACATATATTCGTAAAACTCAGCTACAAAAACAAAGTCCTCAGTCTCTAAACATTCAGACTCTGGAGCAGAACATGAAAACAACACATAAATGATGAAAAATAAAATATGTGGAGAAACAGAGCTGAAACGAACTTCTGTCGTTGCCATGGAAACACTGAGAATTCTAACTAAATTGCTCCAGCTACATGGCTTTAATCAAGCAGCTTGTGGTCTCTGTTTTAGTTCTGATATCGTAGTCCTAGTAGGCATGGTAAATGGCCTGTATTTGATATGGCGCCTTCTAGAGTCCTGGAACCCCCCAAGGCGCCTTACAACACAATCAGTCATTCACCCATTCACACACACATTCACACACTGGTGGGGATGAGCTACAATGTAGCCACAGCTGCCCTGGGGCGCACTGACAGAGGCAAGGCTGCCGAGCACTGGCGCCACCAGTCCCTCCGACCACCACCAGCAGGCAACGTGGGTTAAGTGTCTTGCCCAAGGACACAGCGACAGCCTGAGCGGAGCTCGAATCTGCAACCTTCCGATTGCGGGGTGAGCACTTAACTCCTGTGCCACTGTCGCCCCTAGTCCTAGTAGGCATGAATTATTCATTCTTCCTGTCTGGGAGAGGCTCTGCCCTTTCCCTCCATCACCATTTATCTAGCATCGATTAACAGCGGCTGCCTGTGGACGCCCTACAGCCTCGCTTGCCACTCTTCACTTGAAGATGATTGACTACACCTGAGCATTGTTGGTGGTACCGACAATTCCTTGAGTGAACAGGTGCAATTTGTCAAGCAGGGATTTATCAGGGAAGCCTCAATGTTCTGAGCTCGCTCAGAGAAATACCCCCTGGAAACTATTACCTGAAAAACTAGTATACACTTTTTAAAACGAAAACAACGATAGTCATGTTGAGTCCAAATATTTCTTCAAATTGACAGTTTTGTTAAAAGCTAGATAACGCTTTGTCACCAGCACAACCACCAACCTTAATGTCACCGCTAGCTGACACAAACTCGAATGGTAAGTTTATTTCTAGTAAGAAAATGTGCCTCTTTCTCTTTCCTCTGTTGTTTTGTGTTGTATGTATTACACACAAGTTGTCCTCTTGCTACAAACACTTCAGAACACAACACAAAAGCAACAATATCTTTTTTACTAGGGGGCTAGAACCTGGTGATATATATACACATATTTACATATATACACACACACACACACATATATATATATATATATATATATATATATATATATATATTAGAGCTGAAACGATTCCTCGAGTACCTCGAATAATTCGAGTACAAAAAATCCTCGAGTCAAATTCTCTGCCTCGAGGATTCGTTTAATTCATATTTAATTAATTCATGGCTTTGCAATCGCCCGGGGTCATGTTTCACCCGGACCGAAATAAGTGACGCACATGGCCACTGGACTGAATGCACACGCGAGTAGCGAATATAACTTAACTTTCTCTTAACAACGTGAACCCCGGTGGAGTGCGAAAAAGACAGAAAAAGTCAAAGTTGTGGGACCATTTTTCACGTCGTAAGGCGGAAAACGTAGTCCAGTATAAATACTGTAAAATGGATTTAACCTAGCACAACACCACATCCTCCGTGCTGCAGCACCTGTAAATGTCACTTCTGCAAGCGGACTCAGAGCCTCTACAAGATCATGCTTTTTAGCCAGTTTTTCTATATATTCTGCGGACACTGCGACTTTTTCGTTTGTAGCACTCAGTTTCAGCTCACACCGTACATCTGGTAGCAACACGTCGGACTTAAAATGTGCTAAAAATAGCAGTTTTTACACAATATGTCGGACTTTCTATTGTGTTATTGATGTCTGTTGTCCCTCGGGGTTTCTGCAGGAGGACACGGGTCTTTATGAGTGGCGGAGGAAAACAAGTGGTGCTCGCTGCAGAACCACAAAGGCGGAGCTGCACCAGAAGGTGGAGCTGCACCAGAGTCAGCCCCGCCCATTCCAGAATCAGCCCCGCCCATTCTATCGGAGTCAGTCCAATTCCTTCCAGTTGTCAAGACTTTATAGCATTCTGGAACCAAAGAGGGTGTTATAGCTAAAAAATGCAAGATTGGGGAGGGAGTTGAGAAGTGAATTGAACAGTTTTTGTAAAGGTTCCATATAATTAAAAATCTAACTTTTGGAACTTTTAATCATGTTATATTGTCATTTCCTCATAAGAAACACGCCAAAGCCATTTTTGGCCTCATTCATGCATTTTCTTCCCATCTCAGCTTCAATTTGGTCTCCTCCCCCAAAGCGGGTCTGGTCTTGGTTCTCAAATCTGGATATTCTGTGAATTTTCTGACAAATTATTTCTGAAATGACTTCTACTGAGACAACGCCAGAAAAACCATACATCCCATCTACAAAGACACACCACATAACATAATAAAATAAAACGCCCTCTAGGTTTTATCAGAAATGGTGGTGTAGTGGTGATGGTGTCAGGTTGACATGCAGTTTTGCGCAGGTTCGCCTCCCAGCAGTGGAAATATTCTATAATCTATTTTCCTCATTTCTAGCTACACTTGCCAGTACTATGTTTACAACAATTTACTGGTATGCCGTTTAACATATAATGACTAATGTGTTTTTTTTATTTATTCATTCGTTTATTTAGCCAGTGTGAGTCCATTTGTGAGCAGAGTTTCAACTAAAATGCTGTTTAGGAACGACCAAATTCAAAGAACTTGTAGAGACATAAATATTTTGCTGAAAATGAACATTACAACTAAAATATGAACAAATTAAATGTTTCAGCTGGCTGAATAGATTGTTGCCGACCCCACCGAGAATCGAACCAGCATCAGCTGAGGGGAAAGCAAAACGTAAGTCAGACGATCTTGCCACTGGACTACCAGAACCCACAGGGAGAGGGTACATGCTGTTGTACAGGACTTTTGTTAGAGCGGCTGTGGGCAGATATTCGCTACGAGAAACCTTTTTATTTCGGGATATATTCAGACTTTGTCATGTAGCAAGTTATATTTATCTTGTTTAACTGGAGCACAGAACATAGCATTAACGACTGTAAACTAGTAACAGCCGTAATTCATGTGGGTCAGGTCAGTTTGCGATAAAGTTGAAAACAAAAACGGAAGTCAGTGGGCTAGGCTGAGTTTGCGTGAATGGGCGGGGTTGACTCTGGTGCAGCTCCACCTTATGGTGCAGCTCCGCCTTTGTAGTTCTGCAGCGAGCACCCTCTCGAGGAAAACGAAAGAAAGTAAATAAATGTTTTGTGATCAGTATAATTTGACAAAACCACAGCAAACATGCTTTTGGCAATCCTTGTTAGTGTGAGAAAAAAAACGTGTAGAAATTAAAACGGACGTGTGTTAATAGGGAAACAGCCGGCGAGCTGTTTGCGCCGTGAGCGTTCTGGTTCTGTTTGGGCCGCAGCCGCTCGCAGCGTTATCCTCCTAGTTTTTGTCTGGCTTGCAGGCTAGCAGATTCTCACACGAGGGGAAAATCGGCTCAGGTTGTTTACTTATTTTTTGCACAGGCATTTGTTTACTGTGAAGTAAAGTTGAAGTGCTGAAGTTATGCAAACTAATTTTGAATAAAACTTGAAGAATAACTGGCAATTGCTTGCTCATTTTAAGAGGTCTTTCATAATTATAACATGCTATTTGATATCAAATCACTTTTATTGTCACGTCACATGTGCAGGTACACAGTACATGCGAGTGAAATTCTTGTGTGCGAGCTTCACAGCAACAGAGTTGTGCAAAAATACAGTAATGTAAAAACAAGTAAAATATAAAAATGGCTAATCTAAGTATACAAATGAATAAAGTAAACAATAAGATAAGAGATATAAAATGTACAGAGGTTTGTATGTGCAAAACAGTGGCATTAATGTACAGTATGGAATGTGTAATGTTGGAACTTGGTGGAGCTCGCGACGAGGCAGCCATACTCGACGCCATCTTGGCTCATCAATATTTGATATAATGGTTTACAAACACAAAAGGGTAATTTATTAGAGTACTCGATTAATCGAAAAAAATATTCGATAGAGTACTCGATTACAAAAATATTCGATAGCTGCAGCCCTAATATATATATATATATATATTTACGTATATATATATATATATTTACACATATATATATTTACACACATATATATATATATATATATATATATGTGTGTAAATATATGTGTGTATATACATATATATACACACATATATATACATACATACTTATACAGGATTTCCCCCAGAAAATGAGTTAAGCCTGGCGGCTTTGGCCGTCGGGGGGGGGCTTTGTCCCTCGTGAGAGCTGGGGTGGAGGTGGGATGGTTGAAGTGTTATTTGGTATTTAAATAAGGAC
Organism: Nothobranchius furzeri; assembly: GCF_043380555.1. Classification (NCBI taxonomy): domain Eukaryota; kingdom Metazoa; phylum Chordata; class Actinopteri; order Cyprinodontiformes; family Nothobranchiidae; genus Nothobranchius; species Nothobranchius furzeri. The sequence continues at coordinate 23,396,292 of NC_091749.1, forward strand.
ACTTGTGGTTGAAGTTTAACATTTACTTATTCAGCCAGTAACACACATACAACAGCGACAGCCGTCGCCCAGCAACCCGACTCCTTATGTATCATTCCGCGCTGTGCGCTTCCTACTGTAAAATAGACCCTATTACAACATCCTCCCGTCAGCAAAGAAATATATATTCACATTTCACATGTTACTTTAATTGTCTGTATAATAGAGTGTAAAAAATAAGTAGATACAATCTGCTGAAGCTGAGATTGGAAAACATCTAGTGATGAACAAGATTAGCTGGCTAGAGCATTTCAAACAAAGTCATTATAGTGGGCTGGTCTGCTTATGACTCTGCCACATCTAGTGCGTGTTTGTAACATGCTTTGTCTGCTTCAAGGTTTTTTTCTTCTTCAAGTTGGGGAATGGTGTCTGTTACTTGGTCAGTTTTGTATTTAACAAAATGCTGTCGCTCCCCTGGATTCGTCTCCGTGGTGTTTCTCTCCATGTCAGTCCCTTGGTGTGGTCTAAACAGCTCCCGCAGATGCCTCCTGCAGCATCTGACCTGATTTCCATTTGGAGTTTGTACTATGTAACTGCTTGGCTCGCTACACTTCTTTACAATGGTCGCTGGGTACCATGTTTTCCTTTCTGGGTGTAGTACAATCACGTGTTGTCCAGGATGGAGTGGTGGAAGTTCCCTGCCGCTGGTTTTGTCATGCTGTTCTTTCATGTTTGTGGATCTTTGTTCCAGTTGCTACCTGTGTTCCTCCTTCCCAGGCTCAGATCGACTTGGCAGCAAGGTGGTGACAGGTCTTCCGAAGAGTAGCTCTGCAGGTGATGGCAGTTTGCAGTCGATAGGTGTCGCTCTAATCTGCAGTAATGCAATCTGCAAATTTCCACCGTGTTCTAGTACCTTCTTCACTGTAGATTTAATGTGCCTCACATGTCTCTCCGCAAATCCATTACTTTTCGCATAGTGTGGTGAACTTGTGATGTACTTTATTCCCCAGTGTTTTGTAAATTCCTGAAATGGCTGTCCTGTGTACTGTGGACTGTTGTCTGTCAGGATTTCATCAGGACGCCCAGACATTGACATGTATGTTTCCATTTTTTGTGCGACAGCTCTACTAGATGCTGTGTGTATTTCATCAAGCACCGGGTATTTGGAATATCGGTCCACAGTCAGTAAAAACTGGTGGCCATTTACTTCAAACATATCTGATGCTAGTGATTGCCACACCTTTGATGGTACTTAGTGTGGGTGCAGATGTTCTTTTGGATGTGCATCTTGGTGATCTGCACATCCTCTACTGGATCTGCATGTTTTCTCCTCGTTGATTCTCATCCAGTAGACAATCTCTCTTGCAAGTTTGCGTGTCTTCTCTATTGCTTGGTGACTTAAATGTAGCTGTTCCAGGATGTTCTTGGTCATAGAGTGTGGAATAATAATCTGTCTGCCTTTGAATATTACTCCTACCTCCATTGCAAGTTCATGTCCAAGTCCATTCTTGTGTCTTTAACTTAAGCCAGTGCGAATCAAGCATCAACACCGCTCGCCCGCTATTTCCCTAATAACACACGTTGTTCGTTTTTATTTCTACACGTTTTTTTTAGTCACAAAGATTGTCAAGAAAGCATGTTTGTCGTGTTCATGTCAAATTAAACAGATCACAAAACACAGATTTACTTTATTTCGTTTTCCTCATCCAACCCCCATAAATCCCTGTGTGCCCCCCTGCAGCACTCCCGAAGGACAACAGGCAAAACAAGACAAAAAAAGTCTGACGTGTTGTGTAAAAAGTGCTATTTTTAGCATATTTTTAGGTCCGGCGTGTTGCTACCAGACGTACAGTGTGAGCGCATGACTCGTGAGATCTGCCCTGCGAGGAAGTTGTACAGTTTGAGCTGAAGCTGAGCGCTACGAGTGAAAAAGTAGCACAGTGTCCGCCCATAGAGGACAGGACATTTGGACATGTGGGCATGGATAGCATCTTATCACCCTAAGCTCGTTGCTTCTCCCAGACAGTCTCTGCTGCAGGATAGTCAGGTTGGACCCCACCTACTTTACTATTGTGAGGGACAAGATCTCCACCTTCGTTACGCACAGCCCAACTATGCACGTTACCAAGAATGAGTTTCCTCAGAGTTCTGCCTAGACTGACAGGCATGTAACAACATAGTTAGCTTAAAGCAAACAGCGCTGAAACTCGACCTCTTTCGTTATACGTCAGTGTGAATAGGTGAATTCACGTTAGTCATCGTAATAATTTAACTCACTTGTAAATGACACAAACAGCGTGTTAACGTTGAGTGGCAGCCATTGGCCTGCTGATTTGTGCTGTTACCTGGTTTGAACTAAAACCAACAAAAGACGAGAGTCGTCTCACCTTAGTTATGGGGGCTCCTTCTTTACAAGCTGCCGCTACGTCTTGGTCTGACAGACCTTTATCACCCATTGTTCTCTTTTTAAGAGGCGTTTAAAGTTGACAGCGTCGCTTCGCCAGGCTGACAGGAGGAATGTCGCTTCAAAGGAGAGCACTTCCGGTACTCACTTTTCAAAATAAAAGAACTGCTGTGTTTTTGGAGGGCCGTTTTAATATTTAATCAACCTCAAAGTGATAAGAAATGTATTTATCACTTACATAATAAATTCCACTACAAGTTGTATCCTTACATGTCGTAACTGGAAATAAAGGTATCATCAGATATGTTGTTGCTATATTATATTTAAGGATATCAATAACAACCACTAGAAAGACTTAAGTTTGAGATCTCAAAATCCGGCTTAAAAACTTAAGGTGGCCATTTTAATATTTATCAGGCAGACTAGATATGTGTTCCAGATACATATAAATCTGTTTTTCATAGTAAAAGTTAACATTCCAAGATTCCAGAAAACACAGGATCAGATGCTATTTCCTTGTGCAAGAACATACGAGTGCTTGGTCAACTTAACGGTGGATGGTAGGATTGCAGGAAAAAATTTCTGGGACTTATCCTCAGCAGTGTTCCTCTGGATCATGGGATGTTTTGGCCTTTAAACTCTACACACCCTTCTCAGAGGCAGCCAGCTGTGGGTTGATCAGACCTCAGCTTGCGTCCCAAGTCCAATTAGCCATTAAAGTGTGCAACCTGGCACACTACTTGGTGGCCCAAATGGGGTCATTCCTCTTCAGCCAGAGCCACTGGCTGCTTCTTTCTGCTGCCTCTGATGTAGCTTTGATGGCTCTGCCCTGTTTCTAGCCCATGATGCCTAGGTCCCTTAATAGTTTTGTGGTAGATGTTCCCACAGACCCTCTGCACCCGACCTCCACTGGGCGGACCACCGCATTCCAGCCACGATGTTTAGCTTCGGAGGCTAGGTCAGCATACCGCAGATGCTTCCGCTCAAAGGCCTTACCCATGAAATCCTCCCAGGGTACGGTGAGTTCGATTATGTAAACCTTCTTTATGGAGGAGGACCATAGCACCAGGTCAGGCCTAATGGTGGTGGTAGCTATCTCTGAGAGAAACACCAGTTGTTTGCCAATGTCTGCCAGCATCTTCCAGTCACGTGCTAGGCACAGCTGGCTTCTCTCTGATGATTTAGATCTGCTCTTGGTGGCTGCTGTGCCTTCACGGATGAAGGCAGTTGCCCATGGAGGTGTTGAGATGTTAGGTACTGAAAGCGCGTTGATGTTGGTAGGACATCATATGTGGCTCTGATGGAAAAGCTCAAGTTCCTTGCTTCCATGACCCATACATCCCTCCAGCACAACCTCCTCCTTTCGACACCTTCCCACCGTGTCCACAGTCTCTGTTTGCCAAGGGCGACTGCCTTGGACCACCTTGCAGATTCCTCCTGACGTTGCACCTCATCCACCACCATTTTCCTTTGTGCTGGAGCAGTAGCAGTTCTCCAGGCTGGGCAGCTAGTTTTTAGTCCAAGGCCTCCCCATCCTAGGTTAACGTTCCCCACAATGTCAGCATGTCTAAGAGCTGCCGTTGCCTCCTCTACTGCTCTTGCTGACCTCCCCTTGCGCCCGGTAACCAGGTTTGGTACATTTTCTCTGATCACCAGATCTGTGGTATCATTCAAGGTCATCTGCAGCCGTGCTTTGGCACACTTGAACTCTTCTGTAAGGCTGGTAAGTGGCAGCTTGAGGACACTATCTCCGTAGAGCCGATTCTTTGTCTACCTACAACCCACTTTGGGGCTCGGATGATAATCTCCATTGCCATGGTGAAAGCCAGGGGAGAAACAGTACATCCGGCCATAATGCCTACTTCCAGACACTGCCAAGAGGTGGTAAACTCAGGTGTAGAAAAGCAAAATTGCAAGTCCTGAAAGTAGTTTTTGACAGGGTTGTGATGGTGTCCAGGATGTTAAAAAACCTAAAAGTAGTCCAGAGAACCTCATGAGGTACAGAGCCGAAGGCATTTGCAAGGTCCAGGAAAATCACATGGAGGTCTCTTTTCTCTGTCTTTGCCATTTGGATCTGGAGCCAGATCATGCTAGCATGTTCTAGGCAACTAGAAAAGCCAGATATTCCTGCTTTTTGCACGGATGTATCCACATACTCGTTTCTGTGCAGATATTCAGGTATCCATGTTAGTATTATTTCTATCCACAATGAAGAATTCAGATACATTAAATGTAATTCAAACCAATGACTCCAGAAGATGGTTTTTATTTATTTGGTTGAGGTGAAATGTGAAAGTACTGCAAGTAGATACAGCAGTAGAGACACTGGGATGTGGTAGTGAAAAAGTATAGAGAGCAATTATTTCCCAGAATATTTGTTTGAATGCTGTAAAGCATTCAAACTATTGCTATAGTGATCCTGTTTCTCTTTATAGTTAGTTAGTTAGTTAGTTTGTTTGATTGTTTGTTTATTATTCTGCTTCCATACATTTTTTGGCATTTAACTACTTCCGCAATTCTTCAACTGTTTACACAATTTTGGTATCAAAACGTTCAGCTCGTTCAGCTTATGCCGGAAATGACTTTTGGTATTAAAATTTTTTATACTTTTTGAGATATTTAGCTTTTTCTGCGATTTTTGGTCCCATTGAAATGAATGGGATTGCTCAATTTTCAGCTAAATCCTATCAATCTTTTGAACTCTTATTAAACTATTCTCTTTCAAATGCCAGCTGTTAAAACATTTCAACGTTTGAGTTTTTAATCAATGTTCAAAGATTTAAGTTTTCTGCTGTTTAGCATTTTTGTCCATTCTCCACCTATATTCTGAGCTTTATTACGCTTGTTGGTGAGTTTTGCTTCTAAATCTTTAAATGCATTCCGCTCATTTTGACAGTTTAGCTTAGTTTCAGCTTCACTTCAGCTATTCAGCAGCTTCAGCAATCAGTTTCCATATTTAGCATATGCTGCTAATTTCACAGTTCAGCTAAATGTAAAGATTAAACTGTGAAACTTGTCCTACTGAAATAACAGGTGGTTAGACTTTTTAGCTGTCCAGATTTTTATACAATGTTCACAGATTTCAGTTTTCTGCTGTTTAGGATTATTTTTCTCTATTATTCACTTACTTTCTGTGCTTTATTTGGTTGATGGTGCTTTTTGCTTCTAAGTCTTTCAAGACATTCAGCTCATTTTGACAGTTTTGCTTACTTTCAGCTTACAGTTGTTGCTATCCAGCATTCAAACAGCATTTCTGCAAGAAATACTAATTTTTCTAGTTGAACTAGTGTGCATTGCCAACATGCATAAATGTGACTGTCCTTGTTTTCTTTATGTGAACATACTTCTGAGCAGAATCCCACTTTTGGTCATTTGTAAACTTTATGAAATCTATACAGAATTTTAAATTTTATGAGCTGCAAATGAGCTATTGGTCATTGTGTATATATTTGCACATCTATGTCGGACCAAAATAAAGTCAAACACACTAATATTTCATTGGACCACCTTTAGCTTTGATTATGGCACACATTCGCTGTGGCATTGTTTCAATAAGCTTCTGCAAAGTCACCATTTATCTCCATCCAGTGTTGCATTCACGAGTCACCCAGACCTGCATTGATGATGGTCGAGTCTGACCGCTGCATAAAGCTTTCTCCAGCACATCCCAAAGATCCTCAGTGGGGTTAAGGTCTGGACTCTGTGGTGGCCAATGTGTGAAAATGTCTCATGCTTGCCGAACCACTCTTTCACTAATTGAGCCTGATGAATCCTGGTACTGTCATCTTGGAATTTGCCCGTACTATCAGGGAAGATGGAATAACCTGGTCATTCAGTAAATTCAGGTAGTCAGCTGACCTCATTCTTGGAGCACATCCTGTTGACCAACTGCAGCAAACCCAGATCAAAGCACTGCTCCCACAGGCTTGTACAGGTATGATGGGTGCATCACTTCATCTGCCTCTCCTTACCCTGATGCACCATCACTGGAACAGGGTCATCAGACCAGTTTTTAATAATGCGTTTGACAGTTCTTAACCCAATATTAGTCATTTCTACAATCTTCTTAGATGCTTTCTCTGCATGATGCAAATTAACTGACCCTTCTCAGACTAACAACTTTTCCACGACCACCAGATGTCTTTCCACATAATAAGAAATGAGAAGCAACTCATTGCACCCGTTGGGGTTAAAAAACTTGTCTCAGTAATTATCCAATAGGAGGCTCGTACCACTTAGCTCAGTAAAATCCAGGTGGTGACAAGAACTTGTTGCCATTTTGTGATTGGTAAACTGTGTACAGTCTCAACTTGTACTTTATATAATTTTTTGTTTTTTAGGTGTTAACATTTTTTAAGTTTTTATGGGGGCGCTCCAAATTTATTAGTTGAATTTACCTTCTTTGCATAGAAAATATCAGCCAATTTTTTTCCTTTTTTTATTGAGTATATGCACACACACACCTTTTGTTTTTGCTCGTCTCTCCTTTACCTTATTTAATTCCTCAATTTTTTTACTACATATTTATTTATAGACTGATGAAAGTTTGCAGACCCCATGACCACACTACCATCTGGCCAGGACAGCCATCTACTACCACTGTGAAGGGGGAGCATTGGAGTACATAGAGACCACCACCCTCTTCTTTTCTCTCCATATTAACATAGAAAGTGATCATATTGGTGTACTTGATGCTTTTAATGATTCATGTTCTTGTATTAAGTAAGTTCAGCTAGGTATATATGATAAATGTGTCCTATGTGGTGAATTCTTTACAGAAAATATAAAAATTTTATCAATCACATGTGGGTTGTGATTTAAAAAACAACTCAACACACAACAGTTTTCCACATGAGCTCCTTTATCCAATACTGTAAATGTGGAAGTGGCAGAATGTTGCACGACTGACTTTTGAAACCAGAAGTACTTAAACAGAGGAAGTAGAAGGAATTTCTAACAAAACGATTTTGGTAATGCTCATCTTCTCCAAAAGCTCAAACCCATTTCCCTTAAAGCACGACTAAAGCCGTGTGTGTAAGAAGACTCCATCTCTCTACAGCTTCCACACAGTCACCAGGATTACATAGATAAAAGATAGAAAAAAAATCTGTTTACAACAGAAGTCATGTAAAAAATAGAAACATTTTCCTTTGAAGCCCACAGGTCAGTAACCACTGTCTGGATTAAGGTCAGAAGTGAGACAGGTTAGAGGAGGCTGCTCTCTGGGAGCAGGTCTTTAGTAGCTGCGTCCGAACAGCGTATAATGCTGAGCAGGCTCCTTGCCACTGACACACATCTGACCAGGCTGCAGAGTTTTCAGAGGAGAGAAGGGGATGCAGAGGCTCTTGGCCCCCATAGACGGAGCTCCAGGCTCCAAGTCCTGGTCCCTATAGGGGAAAAAAAAAAACACCTAAATTGAAGCTGAACAATAATAGAAATACATGCTGTAGTCATTTTAATGTTGAGCATTATGGCAACAAGTGATAAACCCACATTTTCCCCAGTTTTCTTCCCTTCTGTCATCACAATTAAATAATGATGTGAATTCTGACCACTAAAGTCTATAATCCGTGCTTTAGGCTTTAGCTAAACATGACGTACTTGGCTGTTGTTTTCTTAATCCAGTCTTCGCACTCAATCCCTCCACAAAACGGGATCTGGACAATCTATCAAACAAGACAGAGGTACCACAGGTGGTTTACTTTCATTAGGACGTGTGTGTGTGTGTGTGTGTGTGTGTGTGTGTGTGTGTGTGTGTGTGTGTGTGTGTGTGTGTGTGTGTGTGTGTGTGTGTGTGTGTGTGTGTGTGTGTGTGTGTGTGTGTGTGTGTGTGTGTGTGTCAGATTAGGCTGACTCACTCTGCCCTGGTCCAAGTCCTTCTGGAACTGTTCCATTGTGTCTGCAGCCACCATATGACTCTGCAGGTCATCGGAAGCTCTGGAAAACACACTTTTTATAGAACGTCTGACAGACATTTGATACTTGTAGCATGCTGAGTGGGACATCATATTTATAATGCAGCGCTGCCCCCTGTTGGTTGATCTGCAATACAACTATTTGGTCTTCTAATCCAGGTCAGGGAGGCGAGAGCAGCAGCTCCAGCTGCGTAGGAGACCACGAAGCAGCATAGAGGGTTTCTGCTGCATTAGTCAGAGTCGGGACTTTAGAGATGTTGATTTTAAAGCAGCGCGAAGTACTCTGCTTAGTTCCTTCTCCTAACACTCTGCTTCAGCAGCAACACCTCCAATTTTACAAATGCTGTTTTTGGACATCTGTCAAGATTTCTGTTAGTTTCACTTCATGTGTCACACATATTGTGTTCCTCCTGCTAAAGTGCACCCACTTTGGTGAAGAAAAGCTTATTTTTAGGATTGTAGTAACACTAAAGAGTTCCTAGCTGCAACTGTGCATCTTACTTCTTAAACAAGCTGTTCTGGATGTCCTCCAACATGGTGACCAGCTTCTTCTCCACCTCAGCCTCGGGAATCTTCACCTTTTCACCTGAGTCTCTCCTCACTGCCACACAATGCTTCTGCTGCATGTCTTTGGGACCCACTTCCAGGCGCACAGGGACTCCCTGGATCGGGGAAGGAAATTACTATTAGTGTAAAAAATAAATAAAAACAATATTATCCAAGTTGGTTTCACAAAAGGGTCAGATATGCGTTTTCAGCTGGCTGAGAATTACATCTACCGCCTCCGATTGGCGAGTAGAATCAGCCAGCGGGGGGTTCCCGCATGCTCGATTAATTTTCATGCTGGATGCTGTTAAATAAACATCTGTTTGTAGCACGGAGCTGCCACTAAGTAGGAAAGGGAAAAGAGAGAGAGAGTTGTACCCAGCGAGCCGGCAGACAGCTGCTCAGTGGGAAGAGAAAGCAGTGTGTGTGTTTGTGTGTGTCCCACAGCAGCAGAGGACACAGCTTAATGAGGACACACACAGCAGTTTAATAAAATACTGTAGTTTAGAGTCTCGAAAAACGACTCAACTCGCCCATCTTTGTTTATCTTATTATGGAGGACACCACGGACTTTCCCGCGTGTCTTAAATGCCGCCCGCGGGCTTGGGGATTTCCGCATTCCTGAGAAGTCCTTCGGAACCACAGTGATCCCTCGTTTATCGCGGTAGATGCGTTCCAGACCTGGCCGCGACAGGTGAAAATCCGCGAAGTAGGGACACCATATTTACAGTGCAGTACTGTAATGTAAGTTGCAGTGGGCCGCACGGGCCGAATATCTTGCCCTCCAGACAGAACGTGAAAGCACCACCAGTAGGCAACGACTTATAAAACGATACAGTTTATTACACGATCAACAATAAGACACAACAATAAAACACTATGGCCCAAGCCCTCTCTCATAAAACCAGCTGTCCAGCATGAGTCACACAAGCAGCGGTACTTAGCTGTCTCAGAAGCGGTGACCCCCCTCCCCGGGGTCTGAGCTTCCAACGCTGTCCAACACCCCGAGGTGCAGCTTGCGAGGACGGCGGTAAGTCCACAACATGAGTCCAACTGCCTGAGTCCGTAGCGGCAGATATCGGCGTGGTCTCGGCATCCACTATGCCCAGCCCTCGCTGCCTAAAGAAGGCAACCAGCCTTCCCTCCTAACATGGGAACACTGCATGCCTGTTTAACTGTCTTCGTCGCCAGCAGCCCTAACCGACTGCGAATGACCCCACCCCCCAAAGTCCGATGCCACAATGACAGGTCGACCACGCGTACATCTCAGTAGACCTGTCACCCTTTTATCCTCCCGGCCTCGTTATCCATAACGAGGACCAGCTGGTGTCCAATCACCACACCCTCAGAGCCCGGCAGCTTCCGTCTTCTGTCCATCACACGACTATATTGAATTATCGTTTTTACTTGTTTTTTTTTATAGTTTTATTACAAAAAGTGCAGTTTATGATGAAATTGATGAAAAAAAACAGGAATTTCTTGATATTTCGCATAGAAAAATACCGCAAATCGGTGAAAAATACCGTGAATCTGCGAATTTCCCTTGAATAAGGCTCCAAAGAAAAAATCTGCAAAGTCGTGAATCCGCGATAAACGAACCGCGAAGTAGCGAGGGATCACTGTATGTGAAAACTACGCAGCACATTCAAGACCAAACTGACGCCATTTCTTCCTCTGCTGCCTGCGGACAAAAGCCATCGACATCCGGCGGTTGCTCTGACGAAGGTGGCAGTGGATGTCGAAACATGTCAGCAAAGGCAACAACAAGCCCTCATCACTCTGTACAAGGAAGAACTAAAGACAATGAAACTGGATAACCAACACTGTATGAACGTAACAAAGATAAACGAATGACCTTCAGCTCCCAGTGGTTGAACTTCCACCCTGGGGAGTAGTTCTCTCTGAGGTCCGTCTTCACCCTGACGCCAGCATCCAGCAGCCTGCTCAGGTATGTGGAGCACAGGGCTAACAGGGCGTCCTTCTCCTGCTCTGGCAGAGCTGCAGTGATCCCGCATGGGATGATGACAACCTGTGTTCGGGGAGAAAGTACTTGTATACTAAACTCTTAAACCCATTCCTGTAACTTACACTCATTTTCTAACAGAGACATAAACTGTAATTAATATTTTAACAGATTTATTCTGTGTAAGAAGAACGTCAGTGAGCTGGGTCTAAAGGAAATCTGTGAGCGACTCCTACGGCAGCATGACCATTTACCTGCAGGCAGGCCACTCTGGGGGGGAGGACGAGTCCCATGTTGTCTCCGTGGACCATGGTGAGGACGCCGATGGTCCTGGTTGTGATGCCCCAGGAGTTCTGAAAAGCCAGCTGCTTCTCACCCGGCTTCTTGGGATCCTCAAACACAATCTCAAACATCTTAGAGAAGTTCTGACCCAGATGGTGGGATGTGGCACCCTGGGACACAAATATACATCTCCATGAAAAAACAACTTCAATAAAGCTCAAAGAAAACAAATTATGAAAATTGTTAGAAGTTTCATGAAAACAGGTGACTTGTGCATCCTTGTCCAGCTCTCATGGACTCACATTCTCTGTGACAGTGGAGGAAATAAACATCCTAAACGTTTACAGCCCATTTCCATCGTGCCCACGTCGTCTCCTCCCTTACCTGAATGGCTCGACCACTAGCGGAGATGAACGCCTCCACTGTGGTTGTGTAATCTCCTCCAGCAAACTTCTCCTTCTCCGTCTTCCTCCCTTTCACCACCGGGATCGCCATCAGCTCTTCGTACACCCTGGCATACAGATCCAGGATCTGAAGCACCTACCACAGAGGAACACCACCATTAGCCTCACAGCAGCTCGACGGCTGCTTTGCAGGAGGTGGATGGAGACTAGCGTTGCAGACGTTACCTCCTCGGCTGCCTCCTCCTTTGTGGCAAACGCTGTGTGTCCCTCCTGCCACAGAAACTCGCGTGTCCTCAGGAAGGGCTGAGGGTGTTTGAACTCCCACCTCTAGAAGGAGGCACAGCAGACACCAAGAGTCACAAAAGAAAACTTCACTGTGTCTGTATGACAGAGGAAGCAGGGCGGGGCCTGCTCACTAACCACAACGTTACACCACTGGTTGAGTTTGATGGGCAGGTCTCTGTGGGACTGGACCCATTTGGCGTAGGCAGGATACATCACTGATGATAACAAAAACAAACGGATCAGGACAAATCCACCAGCAGCTTGGTTCTGGAGCTGATGTTTGCTCTCTAACCTGTCTCACTGGTGGGTCTGACAGCGATGGGCTCCGCCAGCTCGGTCTTCCCAGATCGAGTTACCCAGGCAACCTGCAACATCACACTCCGCCACTTAGGACCCTTTCTTCACTTCAGTACAGGCATCACCTTTGAGTGCCGTTTCATTTGACATTAAAAACAGCATTAGAAGTCACCTCAGCAGTAGTCAGTAATTACCTCAGGGGCAAAGTCTGCGATGTGGGATTTTTCCTTCTCCAGGGCGGCCTGAGAGACAAACATGGGGAAGTAGCAGTTCTCCACACCCAGTTTCCTAATTTCTTTGTCAAAGAATTCTTTGATAGCCTCCCAGATGGAGTAGGACCAGGGCCGCAGCACGTAGCAGCCGCTCACGTCGTAGTACTCGATCATCTCTGCCTTAGTGATGACCTGAAATGAGACGAGCGCCGCCTCAGACAAGCTGAAAAACCATTTCTTCCCCCAGAAGTCTTTCTGAGGTCTGAATCTCAAACACTGACCAGTCGATAAGACTATCCAACATGATCAAATGGCTTCTTAGCATTTCAGGACAGAATGTGGAGTATAAATAATGGTGCTGAACTTCAGATTGAACACGGAGGAAAGTATCTGGAGAAGAGACTCACCTGAGAGTACCAGTCAGCTAGGTTCTCCTCTTTCTTGGCCTCCAAACCCAACCTGGCAGAAAAAACCCAAATGAGTCAGTTTATATGAAACTGGTCATCCAAGATGGCTACGCCTTTATCCTCAGCTGCAAATCATTTGTCTACTTGACCAATCGAGGTGCAGGACTGAAGATGCAGCAGCAACCAACACGCATCATCATCGAGCCACTCAAGGCTAAATTTGTTATATTCAGCAAGCAAAGAATAAAATCATAGTTTTGGAGAGAACAGTTGTTATAAAAGATGTCTCTGAGGAACAAAAGTTATTTCCTGCACCTTTACATCTTTCACCTACTTGTCCAACCCCAGATCTCAGTAGCACAGGTGTCACACCATGAGCTGGTGAGTCCCAAACACACTCCTAGAGCCTCAGTCAGGCAGCCAACATGCTCAAAACGACGTAACACACACACACACTTATGCTAGGCAGGCAGAATGTAGTGCTGCAATCAACACCTTGGTTTAATGTTAGCATGCTAACATTTAATTAGCGCTAAAAAGCATGACGGAGACCGTCATTCAGTTACATCCAGCTCAGTGTGACTGCGGTCCGCTGTCGAGTTAAATCAGCCCAAGTCCCAGAAGACGTCACGTTTACCCAGTGGTGCTGATGGAAAGCATCAGATGAAAACAATCGTTCACCTCAGAATAACCGAGACCAGCCAGAGCTACAATCTTACGCTTGAGCTCATGACTGGAAATGAAACAAGCACACAGTTAGTGGAGGCTGCAGCTTTGAGGCTGAACGTAAACCTTAAGCACAAACGATGCAGACATGAACTCCACCAAAGGCTCAAGACTCACCACTTTGAACAATCACATCCCTCCTCAGCAGGTAAGTCACAGCAACGCCTCCAAATAAATGATCCATCTTCTGTGTTAAAGCCAACACTCGGACAACGTGGTCGTGTTTCAACGCCGCGCCGCAGAAGCCCACTCAGAGCATCAGGAAGTTCAAATCATCACAACAACTAAACTCCAACATCAAGACTGCGCATGTCCTCCATTCAACGCCTTCAAAAGAGAGCATGCTACTGAAACCATGTATTTAATAATAAAGTCTGAGAAGGGGACTCAGGACAGAGGTTTTTATTGTCTAGCAGGTAAAACCAGCCGTAACGTGACCGTCACCCACAGCACACGTAGCTTTTATTCAGCCACAAAGATGATGTCTCTCAGCTAACGTTAAAGACCTGATTTCTGAAACGATGTCATTAGATGAATTTACACTCGTGAAAAACAGAAATAATGTTTTGTTCCTCGGCATTTTCAAATAAACCATCATCTGTTTTCCTTAAAATCAAACCGACAACCTTTAGTCCCATTTAAAGCAGGTTAGCTGGTGATGGAAAGCTAAGACACGTCAGATGTACTCCTGTCAGTCTTTAGTTTCTCACCGGGTTTGTTTTTTGGGACCTTGACCCTCCCCTGAGCCTCCTGCGCCACCGGACGCCTCTTTGCCTTGACTTGCTTTGTCTCCTTTACCCTTCTTCCCCCCTCCTCCTCCTCCTCCTCGTTTCTCAGACTTGTTCTCCCTCTCCTTGCGGTTTTTGTCTTCCCCTCCGGTGGCTCCAGCAGCAGCCACAGGCTTGTATTCTTCTCCAGTCACAGACTTGTACTTGCTCTTCAGGTCCAGAAGAGTCTTCACAGCTCCATCCACCTGCTCCTGAAACACGACAGGTATGTTGTTGTCCCTCTGCAATAATCTGATTTTAATCTCGCTCTGAAACAGAATTAGCTGTAGCTATGTCCATGTGTCCGAGCTACAGGGCAACAACCTGTGGCTGGTCCCTTACCTTAGCAGCCTTCTCCGCCTTCAGCTTTCTCACCAGCTCCCCCTGCAGGGTCACCTGTGCAAACAGTTCCTGAGCCTGTGGAGATGAACCGGACTGGTCGGGGGAAGTGCTGGCCTGGGTTTGTACAGGGCTAACTGGAGCCTGTGAACCTGGTTTATAATCCTGACCAGTCTGTTGTTTGTACTCCACTTTAAGAGCCAACAGCTGCTTCACTGCAGCATCAATCTGATCCTGGAAAACAGAGAAGAGGAACTTAGCAGGAGGAAGAGGCGAAAAATGGCTTAAAACAAGGTCAGTGGTGAAAATCTCACTTTAGGAGCCTTTTCAGCCTTTAGTTTCCTGACCGCCTCTCCTTGTTCAGCAACCTGCTCGTAGAGACCCAAGGCAGCGGGGGCAGGGTTGGGCTGGCTCTGGGCTGGAGCTGTGGTCTTCTGGACTGGAGCGGCTCCAGGTTTGTAGTCCTGACCTGTGACCTGTTTGTATTCTGCTTTGAGGGCCAACAGCTGTTTCACAGCTGCGTCAATCTGGTCCTGAATAAAGACAAACAAGCAACCTATTAGCTTTGCTTACATATATTTATGTAAACGTTTAAATAACTTGGTGATGGAATTCTATAGATGACAAAACGAACGTCAGGTCACCAATAAACTAGAATTGTGTGAAACAGGTTTTTCTTTTAAACAAGACTCTGTACCGGTTATGAGTGAGTAATGTGTTAAAGGAAATTCATTTATATTAGTTATTCCTCCTCAGATATGAAGCTTAGGGCTGGTTCTGGGTGGTGGTCCTGCTGTAACATCAGTTTCACTAACATGTTCTCAAAGCAAGCTCTTTACCAGGTGAGCTAATGGTTGTTGGTCTTTACTGAATACCTTAGAGGCTTTTTCAGCCTTTAGCTTCCTGACCACCTCTCCTTGCTCAGCGACCTTTTCATACAAGTCAGATGCAGCAGGAGCAGCGGGGGTGGGGGTGGGCTTGCTCTGGGCTGGGGCAGCTCCAGGTTTGTAGTCCTGACCTGTGACCTGTTTGTAGTCTGCTTTGAGGGCCAACAGCTGTTTCACAGCCGCGTCAACCTGGTCCTGAGGAAACGCAAACAGGGAAATGTCTGTATTTACATCAACCGCTGAGGAACGGATGAAGCTTCACAAGCAGAGCTGGGTCATGATGTGGGGGGAGACAGGGATGAGGAATTATAGGTCAAAATAGTCTCTAAAGCAAAAAAAACTTCATAATGGAAAAAAATATTGTTTTTACAATTATTTCATCACATTTCATTGTAAAATCGTGCTTTTATTTTGTTAGGTCTTCTTGAAAACACACTTCCACCTCCCTTCCAGAAGCTAAAGGCTCGTGTCGTGGAGCCACTTTAAAGACCAAGTTCACTCGTTTTTTTCCACACATTCACGGTGGTCTCTGGTGTAAATGAATGCCTTGTGAGTCGATCTGTGGGACAAAAGCTCCGTTTCAGGAACTTTTAGTGAGCCAGATCAGAGTTCAGCTGAAGACGGCAGGATTCAGAGTCTTATCTTTGGATATCTTAGCGAGCAGCTGTAACCACATTAATAACGCTACATTTAACAGATGGCAGCTACTCAACAATGTTCAATAAGCCAGTTAACAACACCAATGTTTATAATCTCTTGTCCTGCATTAGCTATCATTTAATTACCTTTACTGTTTTTACGTTACTTGTAGGTTTTATTATTGTAATTCTGATATTTCTGCACCACTTGCTTGTTTTTTATTGTATATTAACAATTTAAAAGGAGCATTTTAGGGTGTAGCCGTTCAAATTTGGTTGTTATACAACGTCAACAAAGGTGTTTCTGATCTTGCCTCGGATTGGCTAACAGCCACAGACTCTGCTCTGCAACGTTGATGTTTAACCTCCACAAACAACACAACCCTGAAGGAGTTCTGCTGTGTGGTGAAGTTGCTAATGCTAACACTTAGCTTCTACTAGCCAAGACGTTCTCTGCCGTTTCCTGGACGCTAAACCAACAACAGCCTTCCCTGTCGCAAGCAAAGGTCGACGGGTCCACGAATGTTAATTTTCAGTGCGACGTAGATCTGTCGGGCTTTTCTAATCCAACAACTTCACAGTTTATTTTTCATCAGAAGCTAATGCAGGAGATGGTGTAGGAGACTATTTTTCTGTTCAGCCTGCATGAAAAACTCAGAGTGTCCGATCATATTTAAAAACCGGCTTCTCAGTGAACTAGGTCTTTAGGAATCAACACATAAATTAGGGCAAGCTAACTTTAGACCGACACATCTCAAAGCCTCTTATTTCTACTGTGATCCTCACCGGCTCTGTGGCGCCACCAGAATGAAATGTTTTTATGTGCCTCATAGCAGTTTTCCTCTGAGTTCTTAACAAAACAGACACAAAGCAGCTGATGTTTTGCTTAAACTTAACGACTCAGTCTGGTCTCCTAAACCAAAAACCTGTTTCCTTAGAGATCATTTAGTCTTTACTAATGACAAAACACATCCTACTGGTGAGCAACACTTCTCTAAAGACAATCATTCAAAGAGCACACTATGAATGATAGTGATGGTTTCACTCATGATTTGGCCCTAAAAGTTGATTAATTATCGTTTTATTAACGCTTAACTGGTGCTTTTAGTCATTAGTAAGCACATCTAATTTTTTTGTATCCCAATACCTTGGAGGCCTTTTCAGACTTCAGTTTCCTCACAACTTCCCCCTGTTGTGCCACACGCTCATACAGGTCCGAAGAAGAGGGAGGTGAGGGGGGAGTCACGGCGGTGGGAGCCGAGGGAGTGAGCGGGACCATCCCTGGTTTGTAATCCTGACCGGTGAACTTTTTAAACTCCGCCTTGAGAGCGAGGAGCTGCTTCACTGCAGCGTCAATCTGCTCCTGGGGCCAGTAGAAACGATTTTACAGGCGTGGGCTTTACAGCTAAACTGGGCTCTCATGCAGGTGGAGCGAAGGAATGAATGGAGGCTGGACAAGTCATGCAGGACATGAGCGGCAAGACTTTTGACGCATGAATGGAAATGGAGAGGGGAGAATGAGCGGACAAATCACCACATAGATGTTCAGATGTACCTTAGGTGCCTGCTCTGCTTTCAGCTTCTTCACCAGCTCCCCCTGCTGACTAACACGGGTGTACGGACAGGAGGAGGAGTCCGACGGTGGGGCTGCTGTGGATGCTGGAGAAGTGGGAGGAGCCATACCAGGTTTGTAATCCACACCTGTCAGCTGCTTAAACTGAGCCTGCAGAACAAAACAAAAAAATGAATCAGATGCTTAAACGTTTCCGCACATCCACCTAAACCATCCAACTTCTTCAGCTGAAGCTGGGATACCTTAAAGGAAAGCAGCTGCTGAACTGCCTTATCTACTTCCTCCTTAGGAGCTTTGGCAGCCTTCAGGTTACGGATAGCTTCCCCTTGTGCCACTATGCTGGCAAACAGGTCAGGTGCTGAATTTGAAGCTGAAGCAGGAGCAGGAGCTGAAGCAGGAGTAGGAGTTGGAGCAGGGGCAGAAGGAGCTTTGGTTGTGGGAGCAGACTAAAATAATAAAGAAAATCTGATTAGTACAGTTAAACCCACATGCATCTCCAGAATCATCCCCAAGTTAACCACCTTACAGTTGTAACAAACATCCACTAATTCAGGAACACTCATCAAAACTCAAGCATCAACTAAATTCAGATGCCCCCTCCTATGAAGACTCACGGCGTTTATGGAGGCCTGGCTCTTGCTCTTATCCTTAGATCCAGTTGTTGGCATCTCCTTTGTGTGACCATCAGGAATGTAGATCAGGACACAAGGACTCTCCTTGCAGCTGTTGGGACTGCAGAACCAAACACAGCTGAGCACAGCTGGTGGGATATTTGCAGCAGAGAGCAGTGAAAATGGTGCATGCTGTTCTGGTCACCTGACTGGCTCGAAGGGCTGGTCACAGATGTAGAAGCCCCGCCTCTGAAGCTGAATGATGTCACCTTTCTTTAGGTTTTTCAGACACGGATCACCAAGCATCTTCTCCTCCAGCTGAGCACAAGACAGTCAGAGCACCATGTTAATCTCGTCAACAAGCAAGAAGGGAAAATGAGCTTTAATTCTAAATTAACAAAAAAGAAGATTCTTTATTAAGCTTTCAAGCAAAGGTAACCCAAGCACACTTTAAATAAATTAAGCACATCCAGCTGTTGTGACCATTTACTTTGGATCTAAAAATTGCTTTTGGGGGCTCGTCCAGGATTCACAACCATGGGGGGGAAAAAATGAATGCACCTAAGATACACAAATGAATGAGTTACACACTTCTTTACCCTCTCACCAAATGGGACACACACAGCACGACGCTCACCTTGCTTTTCTTGTTTATGTACTCTTTGAAGTCGTCATCTTTGGTGATGACAGCTTTAGAGATGAGTGGCTGGTAGTTGATGCAGATGGTGGGCAGCAGAGGAGCACTGTCTGTCTCAGCCAGCCATGTGATCTTTGTTGTTTTCTTAAAATCTTTGTTGTCCAGGTCTAGACGAGCCTCCATGGACATGACCTTACCGTCAGCCCCTCTTGAGAGGACAGAAAACAGGTGAGCATGTGAGGCATGGAACTACACATCAGGGAGTTTAACAAGGAAGATCAGCTGATTAAACATACTTGTTAATCTTTGTGATGATGAGGTTGCCCCAGTTGATAAAAGTGACCACCTCTCCCTCTTTGAAAGTCTCAGCATCTGCTCCTTCAACCAGAACTCTGGGTCCGTACCACACCTCCTTCATCCCGACCTCAGTGTTCTGAACACAGAATCAGCAGAAACACTAAGGTGTTTGTAACTTCAATTCAATTCAAGTTTATTTATAAAGCACCAAATCCCAATGAGTTGTCTCAAGGCACTTAACATAATAAACATTCCAATACAGGTCAATTAATTAAGCCAATCAGAAAAAAGTTTCCTAAACAAGGAGCCCAGCAAATTGCATCGAGTCACTGACTAGTGTCAGTGACTATACAGCAATCCTCATACTAAGCAAGCATGCAGCGACAGTGGAGAGGAAAACTCCCTTTTAACAGGAAGAAACCTCCAGAGGATCCTGACTCAGTATAAGCAGCCATCCACCACGACTCACTGGGGATCCAGAAGACAGAGCACGCACGCACGCACACACACAGTAATGTTTCTATGGTTACTTTGTGATTTCTTACTAAATATTCTATTTGGTGAGAGATAAACTTTATTGTATTTATCCTAGTGAATCTATAATTAAACGGGTAAACTAGTAGTAGCACATTCAACGTCAAGGAAAGTAAAGTGTTATCAGGAGAGGGAGAATGATTAAATGGTTAGCAACAGTGTTCAAGATGATGACCCCCTCTATGAGGCCACCACAGCTCAGAAGAACATCACTGTAGCTTCTTCTGGGGAGAAAAACACTTAGAGAAAAAATAAAGTTAACAGCTGAAATAGCAGGAAATAATACAGTTAAAGAGCAGATTGTAGAAGAAAGTAGTCGAGTGTGGAAAGTGGTCAGTATGTGCTCCAGCAGTCTAAGCCTATAGCAGCATAACTACAGAGATAACTCTGGATAGCCTGGCCTTTTAGATGGAGGCATGTTGGAGGCAGGGCAAGGGAGAGCCATCTTTACCGACTGTACACTCCACCTCCCTCTACTCCCCCACTTGTCTAGATCTGGGCTAACAGATTTTAACCATAGGCCCTATCAAATAAAAAAGTTTTAAGCCTAGTCTTAAAAGTAGACAAGGTGTCTGCCTCACGGACTAAAGCTGGGAGTTGGTTCCACAACAGAGGAGCCTGATAACTAAAAGATCTGCCTCCCATCTTATTTTTAGATATTCTGGGAACCACCAGTAAACCTGCAGTCTGAGAGCGAAGTGCTTGGTTAGGATCATATGTAGGGCTGAATGATTCAGGAAAATAATCTAATTGCAATTTTTTTTTCAATATTGCAATTGCAATTTAATTCACGATTATTTTCTCAAGGGGCTTTTCTCATTTTTCAACTAACGGAAGCAAAAAAATATCTATGTAACTTACTGAATATAAACAAGTTTATTTGTCTACAAGTTTATCTGCATATCATGTCAACAAGTTTATTTGTCTACATAAACATAAACACTCACAGTAAATAAAAAATTTGGTATTTGAAGGTGCAATGCTTTGCAGCCAGGAGTATGTCCCTTGAAGGAGCATAGGTATTAGCATCAATTGCGAAAATTGATTTGCAGGAAAGAAGTGTGTCCCATTTATTGAAGTCTTTTGTGTTTAGAGTTTTTGACGTCTTGTCCATGCAGAGCTTCCGTAGTTCAGTTATGTTTATAGCTGCTAGCCAAATGTCAGTGGAGTTGAAGTCTCTTACTGTTTTCTAGCTTTACTAAAATATCTGTCTGTACTTATTTGATTAATGGCAGTTTTTACTTTTTATTAGACTCCAAATGTAATAATTTGACACGTTCCTAATTCGTAATTTGTAAGAATGTAATCGACAATATTAGCATTAGCATTCCTATGGATTTTTCAATGTATATTAGAATTGTGCTAACCATTCACTGCCAGTCAAATTGCAGCCTTTGCGATTAGAAAATCTCCTTTTGTCACATCGCAATTTAATTGCATATGCAATTAATATGGAACATCAGGTCACAGATGTATGATGGAGCTTGATTGTTAAGAGTTTTATATGTGAGAAGGAGGATCTTAAAATCTATTCTGAATTTAACAGGCAGCCAATGTAGGGAAGCTAAGATGGGAGAGATATGATCTCTTTTTAATTCTCATCAGAACTTTAGCTGGGGCATTTTGGACAAGTTGAAGACTTTTAACTACATTCTGTGGACTTCCTGAGAGTAATGAATTACAGTATTCCAGTCTTGATGTAATAAATGCATGAACTAGTTTTTCAGCATCACTCCTGGAAAGGATGCACCTAATCTTAGCAATATTCCGGAGGTGGAAAAAGGAAATCCTACAAACCTGTTTAACTTGGGATTTGAATGACATGTCCTGGTTGAAGATAACACCAAGGTTCTACTCTGTTCTCGGAGACTAATTTAATGCCATTCAGGTCAGGTGATTGACTAAGCAATTTCCTTTTCTGAATTTCAGGTCCAAAGATGAGAACTTCGGTCTTGTCTTGATTTAAAAGCAAACAGTTTTGAGTCATCCAATTTTTTATGTCGTCAAGACAAGCCTGTAATCTACTTAACCGATTAGGTTCATCAGGGTTAATGGATGGATACAACTGAGTATCGTCAGCATAAGAGTGGATGTTTATCCCATGCTGTCTAATGATTTTACCAATTGGAAGCATATACATATAGTAAAAATAATTGGTCCAAGCACTGACCCCTGTGGTACTCCACAAGTAACCCTGCCTGGAGTATGAAGTATGAAGAAGATTTTTCATGTACGTTTACAAAATGAAATCTGTCAGACAGGTAGGATTTAAACCAGCCTAGTGCTGTTCCTTTGATCCCTACAACATGTTCAAGAATTTCTAAAAGAACATTGTGATCAACTGTGTCAAAAGCAGCACTGAGATCTAACAAGACTAGAACAGACACAAGATTCTTATCTGAGGCCATGAGAATATCATTTGTAACTCTCACTAACGCAGTTTCAGTGCTGTGATACTCTCTAAAACCAGACTGAAATTCCTCAAACAGAGCATTAGTGTTTAAATGCTGACATACTTGGATGGCCACTATTTTCTCAAGGACTTTGGATAAAAATGGAAGGTTAGATATTGGTCTATAATTCACTGGGTCATCTGGATCCAGAGAAGGCTTCTTAAGTGAAGGTTTGATTACAGCAAACTTAAAATCTAGTGTTACATACCCATTTACTAAGGATAGATTGATTATATCTAGAATGGGGGCAGTAACCATAGGAAATACATCTTTAAATAATTTGGTTGGGATTGGATCTAAAATGCAAGTGGAAGGTTTAGATTAAGCTAATATTTTTGATAACTGAAAGCTCAACTGGGTCAAAACGGTTCAAGCACAGATGAGGTTCTACAGTTACCTCAGATGCTGCCTCACTTAAGCTTGGTTTATGCTTGACGCATTTACTTTCCGCTTGGTGATGGGACTCGCGGATGGAACGCGCTTCACAACTTGCAGCGTTTATGGTTCATGCGGCTTGTCTCTGCGGTGAGCCAATATTCTCCCAAACTGAATGGGGCAGCATGGAGCTCTACGGCATGCATCCAACATTACACCATAGTAGAAGTAAAAATTACTGTTGCATTCCAGCATTTTTTAACAGCGTCCTCGTCTTTTCCGACAGTGCGAGCTATTTCTCTCCAAGAATTATTAACAACATGTTGATCACGGTGATCTTTGAGAGCTGAATCATACAAATGTCTGTATTTACGAACCTCTGCCATACTAGTTCTTGCCAGTCCACCATGTTTTTCCGCGTCGGACTGTCCGCGTGGTTAGAAAATTTCCTAGGTGCGCGGTGCAGAAAGTTTGGGCCGTGCGGAGGCGCGGTGGAGGGGCGTGGTTGTTAAAATGACGCAATTTTGCCGCGCGGAGCCGTGCGAACCTCGCAGACCCGTCAAGCATACACCAAGCTGAGGAAGAAGAAATCGCATTAGGGAGGATGCTAATGATTTTGTTTCTAACAGAATAAATTTTACTCGTGAAAAATCCCATAAAGTCGTTGCTGATGAGGGCTAAGGGAATAGATGGTTCAAAGCTATGATTCTGTGTAAGTTTGGCAACTGTACTGAAAATAAATTTTGTATTATTCTTATTCTCTTCAATTAGCGATGAAAAACTAACAACAATACCTAGATGCTCCTGGGTTGATTCCGAAGCAGCTTGAACACAGAAAACTTTCACTGAATTCAGCTTCAACATGAAAAATCTGCACAGCTCAGATCAGACATGCCTAACTCAAGGCCCGTAGGCCACATCGAGCCCCCTTCACAGAGTTGTCCAGCCTGTGTGCCCCTATTCTAACGATGCGTAACAAAGATCACCAACCTTTGGATGTTTAGCCACTTCCTTCATCTCCTCTGATGCCTCTGGGACAGAAACGGGAACCACGTAGGAGCTGGACAGAGCCGTGTACCTGGGAGCTACTGGGTCAATAACCTAGCACACAAAAATAAACACACACACACACATTTGTGAGAAACATGGAAGAACTACCCTTTATAAAAGTATCCTCACAGAGAGAAAGTTAATATGATAGGAAAAAAGCGGGAAATGGTGGAAATAAAGCTCATCTGAAGATAAACACAAAGAAAAACCTGTTTGGGAAGTCAGCCCAGCTTGAAAAGTGATGAAGAACGAGAGCAACACAAGAGGACCGAAGAGCTGATCTCATGAGTCAGATGGGTCTGTTTGGAGCTGAGAGGCACAAGCTTTGGTTCAGCTGATCATTCGGTCCACTTCCACTATTTTACCAGCCAGCCTAAACGTTAATGATGCCTAAATGACTGGGACAGAAAACACTGAACAGCAAGAGTAACACACTTTACCTCGGCCTCAAGTAGAAGCAAAGAAATAGAAATTTAACACAGACTAGCAGATCATACAGCCCCTGTACGACACCAGCAATCCCACTCGTGTTTACTTTTGAGGTTTTAAATCAGGCACTCGATCACGAATCATCTTCAATCTGGGTCCATTAATGGGGTTCCTTGCTTTTTGGTGTGGAGGATCCTGAGTCAGATGGCTTTTTAACACTAGGAAGTGTGTGAGAGTCAAGAGTCAGAAGACAGACTTCTTTATAGAATATTACCTTCATCAAAAGGTGCCTGAACTTAAATGATTTCAACGGTTACCTGGAACACTGTAGTTATTATGCTTCA
The DNA here is from genome assembly GCF_043380555.1 of Nothobranchius furzeri. Lineage (NCBI taxonomy): Eukaryota > Metazoa > Chordata > Actinopteri > Cyprinodontiformes > Nothobranchiidae > Nothobranchius > Nothobranchius furzeri. Next base: position 23,420,646 of record NC_091749.1, read on the forward strand.
CTGTTGGGTCAGCAGAGTCCTGGTGACAATTTGCTCATCTCTAAACTGTTGGTTTTGGGTCCTCCGCTCCAACCCCATTTAGAAGGTTTTGTGCATTTTGTTATTGAAGGTGCAGTAGATCTTTTTCTGGAGTATTTTTTGCAACCACTTAATTAAATGGTAATTTAAAAAATGAATAATTGTAATAGTTTCTAAACCCTACAATCCAAGAAAAACCTCATTCAATCATTGTGAATGTCTCAATCTTCATGATTGGATTCTGATTCATCCAAACCGCCCTCTGACCATCCCTCCCCCCTTTGCCAAGATCACTCTTTGTACATGATTTGTGCGTTCTTAGCTTGGAGCAGCAGAACAGGAAGTGGAGCCAGAGCCGGGCTAGCTATATTGGGTAGCATACTAAATTGGTATATGATTACTGTATGTAGGTGTGGTTTGTTAGGAATTATGGCTGAAAGGGTCCAACAATGGATCAGATATGTAAGTAAACATGTTTTTATGGTTGACGGCATTTGTTGTGTCCTGCATGTTCCTGTATTCTGAAGGTGTGGGTTAGGGGGAGGAGGCTGAAGAGGGGGTTGGGTTTTAACTGTGGTTTTTCTAATAAAAATGGCTTTTCAAGGAACTCCTGTGTACCTTTAATGTAGAGTTGTGATCTCCATCACTGACTGGTGCAAGGCCAACGCAACAATTCATAATTTACTCTCAAACGTCAGCTGTTGCTTACTTTTGTAATGACTTTCGCTATCAAAACACCCATATTCTGGGAGGGTAACAGTTGGAAACTAACCACAGAATGCCACACAGTTTCTCTCTAGACAGAATGCATTCTGTATGAATAGTGTTTGGTAGTTTATGGCAAATCAAAAGCTGTATTTATGCAACACAGAATCTCCTTCGAAGTAATAACTTCATTCTAAACGAATATAATCATGTTAAGTTCTGAAGTGCCTCCTGATTCTTGTAGGTTCGGCTGGTAAAATACTGCAGACTGTAGGTGGACTCTGGGTAAAAGAAGCGCATGGCCAAAGCAGGGTGGGTCAGAATGAGGAAGAGGAGGACGTGGCGGAGGAATACCTTCAGACAGCTAACTGGCAGCTTGGAAACAGAAGAGTGAGATGCTGTTGAATGTCAGGTACAAGGAGGGAGGAACAGGGTGAGGAAAGAGATAAAGACATTTACACAGAATGGACTCAGTTCCTCCCAGGCATGAATGTTACCTCATCAAAACATCTCTAAATCCTCTGACTGAGCTTTTCTTTTTCAATAAAAACACGACCAGCAAAATGGCAAAGTGCAATTATTGTGATGCAACCAACGCAGCCCCTTCGGCACACAAGGAATGAAGAGATGACGCAGAAGAGTGACGATGTATCAGGGTGGTGATGGTAGCTAGGGAAGACTGGAAACGATTAGACCACAGTAAAAACTCAGGTGTGTCTCATAGAATCAGCATCACAGGTGTCTTCACCAGGTGTAATCAGTATGCCTGTTTAAAGGCTGTAGTCACAGTGCTATTTGGTATCTGGGTGTGTACCACCCTGAGAATGGACCACAGAAAGCTAATTCTGTTCTTAAAGTGAGGGTGAATGCATGGGCGGAGACATATTTCATCCGCACTTCCTGTTAGGAAAACACTTCTGAAAGAGGCGTCTCCTGGCGGACCGAGAGAGCGACACTGAGGCAGTGATAGACCGCACCCCCCCCCAACCCCCTGCGTGTGCTGTCGGAGTTTCTAAGTCTAAAAACAAGTCGTTAACGAGTGCGTGCATGCAAGCACGCACTCACACAACACTTACCGCTCAGGAGAAGAGCACACAGATTCTGCAGCATTCTGGAGGATTTCCTGTTAAACGCGATCATTAGATGAAAAGGGGGAGGAGGGCATTTTATTCAAGGAGGCGAGCGGCTCAGAGCGCCAACGTATCATGTCGGCAGGTGAGTGGCTGAGCCAGGTGGAGGTACGGCTGCTTCACCTGGAGACCAGTGCGGTGCAGCTACGTAGTAATTTGCTTTTTCAGCGTAGCCATCAGCCACAGCTGGTTCTACATAAATGTGGAGCAGAGTTTTAACCTGAAGATGGAGATAGAATTATGGTTTTGGGCTGAAATATTACATTTAGAGTAAGTTGCACTAAACTGCCACACTAATGATTACACGTGTGTACAGCACCATTAGACACTCATCTATACAGGTTGTCAGCAAAAAAAAAAAGTTAATTTAGGCGTTACTTGCTCTTTAAGTCAGGGAAACATGGAGGCTCGGTTCGGTTCTGGTTCTGCTTTGATACATCTGGACCAGGGAGTCCTGATCATGGTTCAATGAAATCTCAGGACCGTCAAGACCTTCTGGAGCTACATGTGCTGATGAGAGCCAGAAAGCTTGGTCCCAGTCGTAGGTCATGGGTCATCCAGCAGAAGAAGGAGCCAAAACAGATAAAAACACCCTGAATGGATCAGATCCAAACGCCGGCCTGGTTCTATACGAGTCCTGATCCTTAAGGACCCTTCAGACCTTACACAGCTGGAGCAGTTACCTCATGAGGACAGGGTCAGAATATAACTTTAGTCCAGACCAGGGGGGTATTCCAGAGAGCTAGATTTCCCCCAAACCAAGTTTTCTTGTAAGATTCCCAGTTTTACTGCCCCTAAATCAGGTTCTACCAACTAGCTAGCCTGAACCCCCTCCCAGTCAACATGGTAACACATGCTGGAGAAAAAAACCTGCTAAAGTATTAATAAATGTGGAGTTCTAATTGAATTTACATCTTAACATGTTTTTCATTTAACCTTCACTTGCAGCCAGGAGCATTTCATGCTCCTGATGTCAGCATTATTAATAAGTACAATTATACATCAGCCTTTGTCTGGGATGGACCCATCTAATGCACATGCTGTCCTCTTCATAAATATGTTAAAATAGCCTTAAACAACCTGACAGCTGCTAAAATAATACATATGTAAAAGGAAATACTTTATTAATGTGACTATATACTTACTCTGGTCACATGTGGCAAACACGGTAATATTTGTAATAAAAAACATATGTGATGTTTTTTCCTTGGTGTGTAATATGTATATTTGTGACAAAGGGTTTACAGCGTTAACTTTAGGGTCACGTGACCACAAATGTATATTCCTAAAACTCACAGCCGCTCAGCAAAAACAAAGTCCGCCAGTCTCTAAACATCCAGACTCTGGAACTGAACACGAAAACGACACAAATGATGTAAACTTTAATAAAATATGTGGAGAAACAAGAGCTGGAGCGGACTTTCGGTGTTGCCATGACAACATGTAAACTCTGCGCGTTCTAACTAAATAACACCAACTACACAACTTTATTCAAATAGCTCATGGTCTCTATTTTAGTTCTGATATCTTAGGCATGAATGAATAACTATTGCTCCGTCTGGATGAAGAAAGAGGCTCTGTCCTTTACTTTGATTTTCATTTATCAAGTATCGATTAACAGGGGCTGCCTGTGGACGCGCATTGGCCTAGTCTGCCGCTCCTCGCTTGGATTAGAGGGGATTGAATCCACCTGACGATTGTTTGTGGAGCTGGTGAAGCCTGGAGGGGAGGGGAGTGCTTTGTCAAGCAGGGATTTATCAGGAGATGTCCGATGTTCTAAGCTCCATCCATCCATCCTTCCATTCTCTTCCGCTTATACAGAGACGGGTCGCGGGGGCAACAGCCTAAGTCAAGAGGCCAAGACTTCCCTCTACCCAGCCACTTGGGCCAGCTCTTCTGGGGGTGTTCCCCGGCCAGGTGAGAGACGTAGTCCCTCTAACGTGTCCTGGGTTTCCCTTTAGGTCTCCTTCCAGTTGGACGTGCCCAAAACCCTCAGCAGGGAGGCATCCAGGAGGCATCCTAACCAGATGCCCGAGCCACCTAAACCGGCTCCTCTCGATGTGGAGAAGCAGTGGGTCTACTCCAAGCTCCTCCCAGATGACCGGCCGCTTGTATCCGCAATCTAGTTCTTTCGGTCACTTCGCCTTCTGGCTCAGCTCTCTCTTCACCATGACAGACCGATACAACGCTCGCATCACTGCAGATGCAGCACCCATCAGCCTATCGATCTTGCGCTCCAGCTTTCCCTCACTCGTGAACAAGACCCCGAGATACTTAAACTCCTCCACTTGGGGCCGGACCTCATCCCTGACCCGAAGAAGACATTCTACCCTTTTCCAACTTAAGACCATGGTTTCGGATTTAGAGGAGCTGATTCTCATCCCAGCTACTTCACACTCGGCGAACGTTGGAGATCACGTTCTGATGAAGCCAACAGGATCACATCATCTGCAAAAAGCAGAGACCTGATCCTCAGGTCACCAAAGCGAACCTCCTCAACAGCTTGGCTCAGAAATCTTGTCCATAAAAGCTATGAACAGAATCATTTCAAAGGGCAGCCTTGGCGGAGTCCAACTCTCACTGGGAGCGAGCCCGACTTACTGCTGGTGTTCCGACTATCCGTGCTACTCGTCGATATGTGCTACTTTGGAAAAATGTGCATGCGCAGACTGATTATGACGTCACAGGCTGTTTACCTAAAGAGATGCTTTACCTCTGGAAGTTGTTATATTGCTGCTTGTTGTATGTTTACCTGCCAGTTAGCTTGTAAATGGTTTGTAAAACATCATTATTACGCTGTAAACAAGAGCTTTCTCCCATTGTTTACGGTCATTCATGGAATCATGACAAACACGGTCTTTTTCATAAATAAATCACAGCTAACCGTTGAGCTAATAATTATTCTACAGCTGTGTATTTTTGAGTAATATCGCCTATTTAAAATAAACCATACATAATAAGCATGTAAACAAGAGTGAAACTGTCGTAACACGCTGCGGTGGGAATATTCTACGAGGAGGCACATATAGTCAGAACACCCGCCATGCAGACCAAGCTCTGACACCGGTCATACAGGGACCTAACAGCTTGTATCAGAGGGCCTGGTACCCCATATTCCCGGATTACCACCACAGGGTGCCCCAAGGGATGCTCCAAATCCACAAAACCAGCTCAGTGGCCTAGTGGTAGAGTGTCTGCCCTGAGACTGGGAGATGCTGGTTCAAATCCTGATCGGGTCATACCAAATACTTAGAAAAAAATGGGACCCAATGCCTACCTCGGTATTAAATGATAAATGACCCACACTTGAATAGCACCTTTCAGAGTCACGACTCCAAAGCGCTTTACACTACAGTGCATCATTCATCCACTCACACACACATTTACACGCCACCAAATAATTCCTGAGCGCGGCTGTCTGCAGCTCACTGCGGCCCCAGGGGATGGATCAAATGCGGAGAACAATTTTTTTTGGAACCTTCTTGTTTACGTTTGGATTTTCTGGGCTAAGACCCATTTGAATTTTAGTATCTTGACCTTTTGAGAAAAAGAAACAAAAGTTAAAAAACGCCTAGAAGAAAATCTTGGTTCTATTTATCATTTGTGTCACCCGTCCTCCATGTTACCCCGGGTCTAGACGCCTGGTTTGTAACATCTGTTTAAACATTATTCTTTTAACCACAATTCAAAAACAATATTTTACTTGATTTTCTGAACTGCTGCTTTCTCTTTTTAAAAATTTTTTACAGCTTCAGAATAAAACCTCAAATGTGTGACAATAAAAATAAAGACCTTTTATTCCATTCTAGCACTAGTGTGTTTAACAAAAAAAATGTGTTTAGTGAGTTTTCAGGTACAGTGTGAGGAGCAGGATTACAAATTACAAACATATGTGGGATTTTCTGTGTTTGCAACATTTTTACGACATCTTGAAATGGAAACCGTCAGATCTACTACCTCTGGCAAAAATATTATTATATCCTCATTATATGTACCGACATACACTCACCAGCCACTTTATTGGGTACACCTGTCCAACTGCTCGTTAACGCAAATGACTAATCGGCCAATCACATGGTGGCAACTCAATGCATTTCGGCATGTTGACATGGTCAAGACGTCCCACTGCAGTTCAAACCGAGCTTCAGAATGGGGAAGAAAGGTGACTTAAGTGGCTTTGAAAGTGGCATGATTGTTGGTGCCAGACGGGCTGGTCTGAGTATTTCAGAAACTGCAGATCTTCTGGGATTGTCATGCACAACCATCTCTAGGGTTTACGGAGAAGGGTCCGAAAAAGAGAAAACATCCAGTGAGCGGTAGTTCTGTGGGTGAAAATGCCTTGTTGACGCCAGAGGTCAGAGGGGAATAGCCAGACAGGTTCTAGCTGATAGAAATGCAACAGTAACTCAAATAACCACTCTTTACAACCAATGCATGCAGAAGAGCATCTCTGAACCCACAACACGTCAAACCTTGAAGCAGATGGGCAATAGCAGCAGAAGACTACACCGGGGCTACCATTTGAAACAGGCTCACCAAAATTGGACAATAGAAGATTGGAAAAATGTTGCCTGGTCTGATGAATTTCCATTTCTGCTGTGACATTCAGATGTAGGGTCAGAATCTGAAAGCAAGGATCCATCCTGCTTTGCATCAACGATTCAGGCTGGTGGTGGTGGTGTCATGGTGTGGGGGACATTTTCTAGGCTCACTTTGGGCCTCTTAGTCTTAATTGATCATCGTTGCAACACCGCAGCCTATCTGAGTATTGTTGCTGACCATGTCCATCCCTTTATGACCACAGTGTACCCATCTTCTGGTGGCTACTTCCAGCAGGATAATGCGCCACGTCATAAAGCTTGAATCCTCTCAGGCTGGTTTCTAGAACATGACCATCAGTTCACTGTACTCAAATGGTCTCCACAGTCACCAGATCTCAAACCAATAGGGCACCTTTGGGATGTGGTGGAACGAGAGATTTGCATCATGGATGTGCACCCGACAAATCTGCAGCAACTGCTGATGCCATCATGTCAATATGGACCAGAATCTCCGAGAAATGCTCCCAGTACCTTGTTGAATCGATACCACGAAGGATTAAGGCAGTTCTGAAGGCAAAAGAGGGTCCAACCCGGTAATAGTACGGTGTATCCAATTAAGTGGCCAGTACATGTGTTTTAGTTTTAACCAGGGGCGGCGTTAGGCCCGGCTACTTGGGCTGAAGCCCCGGATGTTTTATGAAAAGCCCCGGATCTAAATCGTGGAAGTAACATGCAGTACCAAAGTCCAACAGAGAGGGAGCAGCTGGCAGTAGTTTGTATACAGCCTGCCTGAAACGCATGAGTGAAGATGGACATAAGGACGTTTTTTAGACAAAAAGTACAACGACAGAACCCCAGCTTTGATGAGACTGGTGCTGACTCAGGTTTGTGAGTCTTATTTGAAAATATTTGTTGTGCTGCTGGTTTGCCTAAAGTTAGCTTATCAGGTAAAGTTGATGGAGAAAGAACGGGAATATTTACTATCATCTCACACTAAACACTAACAGGAACAATACTCTGCCCTGAATATGCTTAATATGTAGCTTCAGATTAAAAATTATGTGGTACAAGACAAATACTGTATATATATGATGTTGACTAGTGCGTGTCATGTGTGTGTGTGTTAAGCCCCGGATCTTCTTCAGTCCTAAATCCGCCCCTGGTTTTAACCTGACATTAAGAATGAGCAGCAAGGACAACTTAAGCCAATACTGATGTCCAGACTATTTGAATGAGGTGAAATGGACATGTGACATGAAATGAGACAACGGTTCTGTCTAGAGGCATAAAGAAGGATGAAGAGAAATTTGCAGAAAAGCAGGTGATGGCAAATGAAATCATGTCACAGAAGCCATGCTGGCAGTGAAGCTTTGAGATCATGTCTGAAATGTTTCTGGTTATGGCTGTCCTAACACTGAGACGTGCATAAAACACTTAAAGGTGCATGAAGTAAGAATTACACCCTGTGGTCACATTTGGGTACTGCAGTCCACGTATCACAACACATAAGTGAGGCCTAGTCCACACGTAGCCGGGTTTTTTAAAAACGAATATCCACCCCTCCAAAAACTTGCATCCACACCACCTCGTTTAAAAAAAAAAACTATCCACACGTACCCGGATAAACACGTTGTTAAGGACATGCCAGACCTGTAGGCGGCAGTACTTCCCCCGTTCTTAACCTCGTCCTTCGTCTGTGGTCTTCCGCAAGGAGCAGTAATTCCGCTTGCAGAAACAAACAAGCAAAAAGCGCTTGGACAATTGATAAAGCGAGCGCAGCTCTGAGGGCATCCATGCTGTCGGCTAGTGTAAACACAGGTCGCACACGTGATGTCAGCATTTTTTTGTCGTGGAAAGTGACGTTGCGGACCTTAAAACTCCGGTTTTGTCCGTCCACACGCAGACACCCAAAACGGAGAAAACGCAGATCTTCACTTTGGCCGGAGTTTTTAAAAAGATCTGTTTTCGTGTGAAAAAACTTCGTTTTCGTGTGGATGACAGGCCAAAACGTAGGAAAATATCTACGTTTTGGCAGATCCCCGGCTACGTGTGGACAGGGCCTGAGTCAGTGACCAGCTGGCTGAGCAGGAAATCTGTTTTGAAGTAACCTTCCTTCCAAAATGGTTAAGATATTAGACTTAGGGGTTGTTTCACAGTAAAATTCTTACTTATTGCTCCTTTAACAGTTTGGACTAATCAACACCAAGTCAGTCACAGCTGCGGATGTTTAGATAAAATTATTAGTTTGGGTTAAAGATGAAGATTTAAATGCTGTTTAAGGTTGGATCAAACGGGGAGAGTGAAGCAAGTTCTTTAATCAGACATTTTTAATTCTAACGTTTTTACTATAAAAGACGACTGCAGCGTAACCCAAATTAAACCACTTCTGTGTTTTACTGTACTGCAGCAGCAAGGCAGAGAAACTAAACTGAACGTGTAAATGCGTCTACCTTCTTATTGAAGGACCAGATCTTGTCCCACTCCATGTTGACCACAGACCTCGATCCGCCCTGAAATGAGACGAGTGAAAAAGAAACTTTGTTCAGCAAGCAGCATTAAAAAACAGACTCCTAGTAAAGTCTGGCTACAGTCTCAATATGACGTCATCTCTAGTCATACCTGGTCAGGTGAGGACATTCTAAACATACCTGAGCTGCTATAAACTGCTTCAGACCTTCTACAGTCATTCCTCTTCTCAACACTCCTCTGACAGTTGGGAAGCGAGGGTCGTCCCTAGAAGGCGAGCCGGCACGGAGATCAGAGAGAGCCACGTGTGTACACATCACCAGATGACCAAGGTAAACTTACCACCCCTCAACGTATCCCTGATCGACAAACCAGGTCAGCTTCCGCTTTGAAAGCACGGTGTTGTTCAGGTTGAGCCTGGCGTACTCCCAGATGTAGGGCTTCCTAAGACCCAGGGTCTCGATTATCCAGTAGAACTGATCGTCACGGTCGTGGTACTCGGTGGTCCTGAGCGCGTGGGTAACACCTTCCAAACTGTCCACGATGGGGCAGGCGAAGTCATATGTCGGGTAGACCCTGGACGAGATGCAACTTTGAGCAAGTGAACTCTTTAACGCCAAGTACTTTGGCCACTTTCAGTCTTTTTACAGCATAAGTTACTGTGTTGTTGTTATGGCAACCTTCCATTTATCTCCAGAGACAGATTTGGGTTTAGGAACGACGTCAAACAGACCTTGAAACACAGCGGAGATGGAAGGAGTTTGTCGTTTTCCTTTGAGAGAGCTCATGTGCTGGTTGGACTTGTCTAAGACCTTCACGCCCATTGTAGCCAGCTGAATCCTTTTGTTGCAATCGGTACAAAAAGCCTCAAAAACATTGTTTTCCATCAGTTTTAACCACAAAAAGAGACTTTAGCCAGCCACGCTTCGTTAAATTTACATGTCCCCAGAACAACAGCGTGAAATGATTATAGATAAGTAACGTTTACCGTACACGTCTCTCGTCTGGGTGCTGGATCACGAGAAAGCTTGGCGGCATCGCGGTCATGAATATTTTGACCCGGGCTGGGTTGCTCCATCAATTATTGGTCCCACCACTCTTTTATTTAGGTTGTTATTTATTCAACATAGTCACAGTTGACAGACAAACCTTTGTAAACAAATGTGTTGTAGTTAAACACAGCACAACTTTTAAGAACCCGCAAATGGAAATTCAAGAATGTTTGAAGGCTTGTCGAGGTATTATTTTCAAATCCACAAATGCAATGCTTTCAAGAAGACCCGCGGGAACCCTGCGAGTCAGAAAACTAGTAGGGTTCGCTAACCACTGTGCCGTGTGACCAAGCTGATTACGGTAAGCAATCCAACCCAATAATGTGTATGTGTGTGTGTGTGTGTGTGTGTGTGTGTGTGTGTGTGTGTGTGTGTGTGTGTGTGTGCGTGTGCGTGCGTGCATGAGACTGAATTACTGGGACAAACTGACACAAGCAAAAATGATAAAAACTATCACCAAGTAGCTGTTCTGTTCATTGTTTACATTTGATTTGACTGCTTCCTGCCTCTGCATTAGTCACATATCAGACCTAATATTCAGACCAGGACTGGGCAATAAATTGAAAATTTATCGGTATCAAAATTTCTGACTTTTATCGTGATAATTTTTTCCAAGTCAATACATTTGATAATAAAAAAAAAAATGGAAAGATGTGTGTAGGCTGGCAACGTTCATGTCCCTTTAAGAAGCTGCATCAGCTTGAGTCGTAAAAATGTGACGTGACAGCTCCATCTAGTGGACAGCTTTTGTTTCTGCGCCTAGAGGTGAAATCCTAAATATATCGCGATGTTGGTTTTAGGCCATATCGCCCAGCCCTAATTCAGATGAAATCATGGTTCAGACCAAGGTACATCAGCTGTGCCTCTCCTTTACGACCACATGTTCTCTTGATTCGGAGTTGACCATTTTCTCCAAAAGGAGTTTGGCAGAAAAGCAGAAGAACCTAATTTATCTGTAGGTGCTGATTTATCCACCTACTTGTAGGTGTCTCTGGTGCGAGGGTGGGGGGTGTTCTTGCAGCGATAGAGGGTGGGGTCTCTCATGCAGCCGTTGTTGGAGCTCATGTCCATCTTGGCTCTCATGCAGCAGGTCTGACCGTACTCTGTCCCGGCCTTCATCTCAGCCCACATCTTCATGTTCTGCTCCACAGCTGAGGGGAGAAAATGAGAACACGCGTGTTAACGTGCATCTTTTGGAGCTTCGCTCCATCTGAAGAAGAAGAAGAAAATATCATTTCTAAAGCGCCTCTCAGGATAAAAATCACGAGGCGCTTCCATCTGCGGCGGCTCTGGGTTCCTACTGGCGTACTATTGTTTCTGCATTTGGACTCGATGCGCTGCTCTCTCTCTTGCTTCATCTGCTCTGGAGGCGTGTTGTCGATGTACGCTTTGCCCTCGGCGAGCAGCTTCTCGGCCAGTTTCATGATGGTGGGGAAGTGGTCACTGGTGTAGGTGAACTGGTCTGGACGGATCTGGAGCATGGAGACGTCTTCCAAGATCACCTGAGACAATAAAACATGCAGAAGACAAGGGTAACCTCTCGGGTTTGGGCTTCAATGGCAGCTTACGCTAGGGTGGGAAAGCATTGAAGATTTCTTCCGTTAGTTGTTTTTTTAATCACACTTTAATGTTTGAAAACAACAAACAAATATCATCATCAGACAAAGAAAGTCTGAGTAAATATAAACAACAGTTTGCAAAGGATTGGATCATTTATAAAGGGAAAAGCTCCAAACCAACCTGGCTCTCAACGACCCTTTAAACTTAACTGGTAACGAGTCTCCTCTCCTCTTCATAGTTGACGCTATAGTTCAGCCTCAGAGGGTTTAGAAACAACCTGTTTAAGGTCAAAGGTCATTAACGCTTCTTCTGGATGTTCTGCTAGAGCAGAGTTCACGGTTCCATCAGTTACAGCAGGTGGCCCAGGTCCTACAGCGGCCTCAGACCATCACACTACCACCACCATGTTTTAGAGTTAATGCGACTCCAGATGGACACACACCCGCCAGAAAGATCTGCTCGTCTCATCAAGATGTCTTTAGCTCTCCTACGGAGGTCACTTACCAACCTGTCTCCATATGGTGAATCACGACCTCTGACCTTAACCTGAACAAGGTGAAGCCTGTTGAGCTTCATCTGTTCTGGATTCTTATGCTGCTGAATTTCTTAAGATCAAGTCCCGGTGTTGAGCTTGTTCAGCCCTCTTCGTCTTGTCAGACAGGTTCTCCACAGGTCTGGTTAGGGCTGTTGGAGCTAGCCGGGCGTACACTGTGTGACTTTTTCGAGCCGATTTTCCACTCGTACAAGAATCCACGAGATCGGGGCGAGTTTTGCGCCGAGCGATCGTGTAGTGTACAGGGGGTTACGAGAGGCGATTAACACCACGTGACCAGCTGCCGATCAGCAGTCGTGAGCTCGCACGGACTTCTGGCGTGTTTGATATTTTGCTCGTCCCTCGTGAGGGTATCGCACTGTTGAAGCGGCGCTGCGAGCAGCTGCGACCCAAAAAGTATCAGAACCGCTCACGGCGCATGGGCAATCCTGCATCAACACCGCTCACCCGCAATTTCCCTAATAACACACGCTGTTCGTTTTTGTTTCTACACGTTTTTTTTACTCACAAAGATTGTCAAGAA